>NW_007051995.1:45171-56412 GCF_000164805.1 Carlito syrichta | reverse complement strand
TCGTGGAGTCCTCCGCCCTGCTCGCACGTTGAGGGTCGGGGGGGCTGGGAGGCCGCCCAGGTGAGCGCCTGCCTCCTGGGGGTCCCATCTGTGCCCCACGCCTGGCCACAGTGGTTTGAGAGGAGCCCCGTGCTGGGGGAGGTGAGCCCGACCTCAGCTGGGTTATAGCCCGGAAAACCCGGCTCTTTTTTGTCAGCCTGAGTTCACTTCTAAGTTGCAGCATGAACACTAAGTTTTCCTTAAAGTTTTGAAGTGGATACTGAATTCTTTCTTTGGCGGACTGCTTTTCGGCTTTCTAATGATCCTATTTGGATTATTTATTTTAAACACTGAGTGTTTATTTGAACAACTTTTGTCATGAATTCGTTGGGAGTTTTTAAAGAAATGTGAAGTGGAACCGGGACTGGCGGCAGTGGGGTGGAAGAGGAGGGCGTGAAGGGTGAGGGGGCAGAGTCGGGCACCGGGAAGAAGGGGCGCTGGCTGGGGTCGGTCCTGTCCCAGGACGGGGGTCGCCTGGTAAAATCAGACGATGGCTCTGTCCCGCACCATCAGTGCCCTGGCTTCTAAGGGCGTCGTTACCATCACTCTCACATCCAGTGGCCTGGCTCGGAGGCACAATGTACTCAAAGAGATGCCCGCAGACCCGGCCTGGTGGCTCACACCTGTAATCCCAGGGCCTTGGGAGGCCGAGGTGGGAGGATCCCTTGGGCTCAGCAGTTCGCCTGTAATCCCAGTGCTTTGGGAGGCCGAGATAGGAGGATCAGGAGGGCTCAGGAGTTCAAGACCAGCCTGAGCAACACAGTGAGACCCCTGTCTCTACAAAAATATTGTATGACTAAAAAAAGAGGCCAGGCACGGTGGCTCAAGCCTGTAACCCCAGCACTTTGGGAGGCCGAGGCGAGAGGATTGCCTGAGTCCGCGGGTTCAAGACCAGCCCAGGCAACTTGACGAGACCTTGTCTCTACAATAAATCAAAAATTAGCCGGACGTGGTAGCGTGCGCCTGTAGTTCCGGCTACTTGGAAGGCTGAGGCGGAAGGATCGCCGGAGCCCAGCGGGTCGAGGCTGCGGTGGCCAGGAGTGTGCCAGCAGACTCCAGCCTGGGCGACAGAGTGAGACACCAACTCAAAAAAAGAGAGAGAGAGAGAGATACCAGTTGACCCTGGTGAGTCCAAGGTTAAGGCAGGGAATGCTTCCTGGAAGGACCAGACTTATCTCCTCATAGTGACTCCACACCCTTTCCAAGGTCACATGAGACCTTCAAGTGTGGCTTTCCCAGCCCCTCTTCCTTCCGCCTTAGAAAGGCCTCGGGTAACATCCACTCTGCACTAACTCCTGCCTTAGCCCGGTCTATGCCACAGAGGTGGTACATCCCTGCCCCGGAGTCACTCCTGGTTCAGGGAAGGCCACAGAGCGACCAGGACTTGGTTGCCACCTGAGTGATATCTCCTGTCTGGAAAACACCTCTACCACCTCCAGGCGCCCAGCTCTAGCACCCTCTGCGTGTTCTCAGTCCCTCCAATGCAATGCCCTGCCCCCCCTACACACACAACTCACCTTTTCGGCCCAGGGTCCCTGCTCAGCCAGTGCTGGACAACTTACCTGAGCATATGCATACGGCAACAGCAGAACCAAGGAAAAAAACATCAAGAAGATTCTTTGACAAACTTACCCCAAATTTTCCAAACAAAAAATCTAGAGAGAAGCTGCTTTGGTTTCGGCCTATGCATCATTTCATGGTTTAGGGTGTCGCGTCCTTTTTTAAATTATTTATTCTCTGTGAGCGGGTGCGTCATTTGCTCAGTGTGGGACAGGGATGCCACAAGCCCCAGATCAGGCCTACCTCCTCCAGGAAGTCTTCTGGGCTCTGCATGCTGTGTCAAGTCCTATCTGCCAGGCTCCCCACTATTGTTGTCTTTACACACAATATTGGGGTCGTGGGTATGCCCCTTCCTCTCTCTCACCAAGAGCCCCGGGGAGCAGAAAATAGACCTCATGCCTCCCTGTGTCCCCAGAGGCGCAAGGGAGGTTCCCGGGACAACTAGTGGAACTGAGCCTGATAAGCGGGCTGGCCTGCATGAGTCCCCTCCCGCTCTGGCTGTGCCCCGGGCCCTGATGGGATAAGGAATCCCTGCGAGAGGCCCTTCCAAGCCCGCCACCCTCCCCCACGGGGCTGTGGGACCCTCTTCGGAGCCTGGGAGAAATCCCTCCCTCCCCGTCTCCCCGGCCCCAGCCTCGGCCCTCACAGCCCGCCAGGAGGGGGTTCCCAGAGGCGCCTCCCCTCCCTGTCCCGCCTGGAGGAGGGGGATCAGATGCAGGGCTGGAGGCCCCTTGTCTGCGTCGAGGCAGGATTTATCTCAGCGTGGGGAGGTCCGGGGCCCCGAAGCCCTAGATCATCATTAGCTCCGTCAAAGCAGCGGCTGCCATCCGAGGCGCAAATGCATGGCCTCCAAATTGGAAACAGCCGGGTGGGCCGCCGGGCAGTGCCGGGCGCGGGGAGCCGGGGACACCGGAGGAGTCCCACCGACAGTCACAGGAAGAGGAGGAGCAGGAGGGAAGAGAAAACATTCCACTCGGGCTCCAGGGAGGAGAGCCGTGCGGAGATGGAGAAGAGCCAAGTCTGTGAGCCAAGGCGACCTCCCCGAGGAGGCTGGGGACCGAGGACAGCCGATCTGCTCGCTGCTCGCCCGCCAAGGCCTGCCGTGTGTCCTGTCCTGTCCCTCCACCTTCCTCGGCCGGCCTCGCCACCCACAGCAATTCCTGGGGAATAGAAAGCCTCGCCTTCGCTGTGCAGGGGCTTGGAGGGGAGAACGGTGTGCCCAAGGTCACCCGGGTTCCCTGGCAGCATTGGGGCTCCATGCTGGGTGCCTGGCCCTCGAGGGCTTCTCCCCCGCTCTGGACAGGCAGAGCGAGGGGTGGTTGAGTGGTGGAGTCTCTCCCTGCTAGCGCCTGGCACCGAGACGGCGGTTCGATCTGAAGCTTCAGGTTTAAAATAGAGATGGGGAAACAAAACAGAAATTTCTTCTAAATATTGGGAAGTGGCCATACGAGCAGACAGAGCAGGATTTAAATGGCGCATTCCGCTATAAAAGCCAAAGGAAAAGCTCCCTCCCACTCTGCTGCTTTTTGCTGAGGACCCCTCTGTCTGGGCTCCCCCTTTACTCCAGAGGATGTCTTCTGATTCCTGCCCCCTCCCCCAAGCAGGCCTCCAGACTTCTGGTCCCCCACCTGACCCTCACCTGCCCCAGCCAGTCCTGCTCTGAAGCCGCTGTCTGCTGTTGCTAACTTGCTGTGGGCCACCTGAAGACAGTCCCTGCTCCTCCCTGCTAGGAAGAGAGAGGCTCTGATTTCGTGGGTGTGGGCGCCAGCCCCACATGGGCCCAGAAGCCTCTCAGACATCCAAAGAGGGAGCCCGGGAAGGATACTAAAATGCCTGCAAGGTGGAGTCGTGGTTCTTTCATGGACGATCCGGTCAGGGAAACTCTCGGGCTGGGAAGCTGTCCCAAGGAACAGGGGACAGAGAGGAGACAAGACTTCTCTGCCCAAGGGGTTTATCGTGGAGGCTTTGTTTATAAAGGTGAAAACTGGGGAAACAACCTAAATCTCCAGTAATGAATTCCCTGTTATGAATATCATGTAGCCATTACCATCGATGCTTGTAGACTCTCCTTGTTGGGACGGAAGCCATACTGTCAGGACAGCACAAGGGTTAAATGAAACGATTTACGTAAAGGATTCATCACCGTGCCTGGCACGTTCGTTGCAAACACTCAGAAATGAGTAACAGATAAAAGCAGGAATGACAAAATATATAGGGAATGATCCCAAATTTATAAACAACAGCAAATACATTTGAAAAGGCAGGAAGGAAATATAGCCCGATTTTGCTGAGTCCTGAGATTATTGGAGATGTAGGGTTCGCTTTTCTGTATTTTCCGATTTTTCTATGAGCAGATATACATTTTTTCCATGAACTTTTCCCCCCAACATTTTATTAGGAGATTTTCCAATCATACCACAAAGTTGAAATAATGTTACAATGCACAAATATATACCTTTTCTTAGATTCCACCATTCACATTTCATCGTACCTTATCACATAACCTTCCATCTCCCCCTCCCTCTACCCAGCCATGAAACCATCTTATTTTTATAATGCATTTTAAAGTAAATTGCAGATAACAGGACACCTTTCCCTAAGTCCTTCAGCACGTATGTCAGGAAAAATCACATGGAATAGTTACTTAGAGGACAGCAAGCTGGTCTGGAGGGGGCTGGGGTGGCATGGGTGAGGCCTGGCCCTCTGGGCCTGCTCTCTGGGTGGCCCCACCCGTCCCTGGAACCCAGTGGGTTCTCCCTACCTGAGGCAGGAACCATGCAATGTTGTAAATAAACCTCTCCTCTCCCAGTCACCGGAGGATGTGGTGAAGGTCACCTCAGATAAACCTGAACTGACCTTGGGCTTCCGGTAGGGGTAGAGTTGTCACATTTCCCCAATAAAAATACAGGACACCCAGTTACATTTGAATTTCAGATTGATACATTTTTTAGTATATATACCAAATACATACACAATACATGGGATATAATAATGCATTATATCCCATGTAATATTTGGAACATGCTTACATTTAAAAAAAGAACTCCCATCTATGTCTTATCTGGCAACCCTCTGCGAGATGGGGAAACAGAAGCCCAGGGGAGGGAAACAGGCCGGACGTTAGGATCCAGGTTGGAATTTTTTTTTGAGTTGGAGTCTCACTCCGTCGCCCAGGCTGGAGTGCAATGGCACGCTCCCGGCCACCGGAGCCTTGACCTGCTGGGCTCCGGCGATCCTTCCGCCTCAGCCTTCCAAGTAGCTGGAACTACAGGCACACACTACCACATGCGGCTAATTTTTGATGTATTGTAGAGACGAGGTCTCACCAAGTTGCCCGGGTGGGTCTCGAACCCGCAGGCTCAGGCAATCCACTCACCTCGGCCTCCCAAAGTGCTGGAATGACAGGCTGAGCCACCGAGCCTGACCAGGTTGGGATTTTTGATACTGAAGTCTCATACTTCTGCTGTGCACTGTAACCTACAAGGGGTTTTCAGTTTGTCATCTTGCTTGAGGCTCACTGTCACCCTCCAAGAGACTGTTATTTCATTCCCACGCTGGACTTCTCTGAGGCTCAGAGAAGTCCAGCGTCCCCACACAGCTGGCAAGGTGCAGGGCCAGCGCTCAGCCTCGGTGTCCAGTCTCCGGCACAAGTCTCCCCACGGTAGTTCCTTTGCTTGAGACCTAGAAGACCACAATATGCACCCTGAAACCCATCGACCAGGCTCCAGGATGGGCTTGCCAGCCACAGCTGCAGCTCTCGGGGTCCAGCGTCTCCCTCAGAGGGGTCACGGAGGGGGCACTGGAGGGAACAGGTGTGAGTTATCACCATGCAGCAGAAGTAGGTCGCAGGCTACCTGGTGGGGCAGAGGTCCCCCATGGCCACAAGGTAAGGACAAGGGGATCCAGGTACCCGCAGGCCTAACAGGTGGCTTCTGAAGAGGAGACGGGTGCAAATGGTGCCATGGAGTGGTCAACTACGTGCCAAGGCACACAAGTGGGCGCCACAAACAGAAAAGTCGGGATCTCGGAGGTGGTGGGCTCTACCAAGTCTCTCTCTGGCTCTGCTATGTCCTTCCGGCCACAGGTGCCACCTGGAGCCTGAGGCAGCTTGCTGCAAGGAGTCGGACCCAAAATGCTGAGCCTATGGGAAGGAGCTTGGACAAGCCCTGTGATGCCACCTGACTCTACTCGCCCTTGATCACCAGCTCACTGGTCTTGCCTGCCTGCAGCCGCCCTGGAGACTCACCCACACCCCTTCATTCATTCATTCATTCATTCGGTCTATAGGAATCTATCCATGTTTGACCATCGGAGGATGACCGTTCACTTGCATGCAGGATGGCTATCCTTTCCACCAGAGAGGATGTTTCCGGCTATTTTCTAAAAGGCTTCTTTATTTTTTATAACCTGTGACCATTTTCACAAAATTACATGGTTATTTCTATTATGTCATCCCCATAACCACACCTGATTCAGCTGAAACTGGGGCAACCAGTTTGCGGACCTGTGAGTTAAGATTTGAAGGACACTGAGTCCACCCCAGGGCCAGCTCCTCAGAGGTGAGACGGGATCGGTAAAGCCCACTTACCTCTCAGCCAGTGCCTTAAAATTCTCTGCAGTACCACCAAACGGCATCGCTTCCCTTGCTTTGGTATCAGCACCTGCCAAGCCATTTTCAGCATCAGACGCTATTTTCAGCGTCAAAACTGAGCCTTCCCATCTGCCACTGGGCTTGGTCACACCAGGACCACGTGCAGAACCAAGAAATAGGCGGTAACTGGGTGATAGAGTTGAACCGGCAGTCAAGATCGGTAATCTGGGCAGAGGCTGAGCTCTGCATCGCTCTCGTGAAACTGAAATCCTAGAGTGTGTCTTATATCAGGCCATCGCTTCAGCTATTGGTTCTTTGTCTTCTTTTTCTTTTGGAGGATAGTGTAGTGGCGCGATCATAGCTCACTGTAGCCTCGAACTCCTGGGCTCAAGCAATCCTCCCACCTCAGCCTCCTGAGTAGCCGGGACTACAGATGCACACCACCACACCTTACTATTTTCTGTTTACTTGTTTTCTGTAGAGTTGGAGTCTTGCTATGTTGCCCAGGCTGGTCTCAAACTGCTGGCCTCAAGTGATCCCCTCCCTTGGCCTCTCAAAGCACTGAGATCACAGATGTGGGCATTTAAATAGTGATTTTAAAATATACTTTATTTTACTGTCATCATTCTCTGGAGAGTGTGCATTTTAATTCCATAATATGGTAAGTAAATATTTCTAGGCTGTATTTTGTTGGATGCTGTTCTGACAAAGTAGGAAAAAATTTGCTATCTGAATTTCTATGATTTCTCCCCACCCCCAACCCATACACACCCTGCAACACACCAGAATTTTTCCCCTTCTCCAAAGGGAAGATTCTTTGTGTTGTTTTGTTTTTACTTTGAGCCCCTGAGATTAGTTTTTGGCAAATTTCCTTTTCTCTCTGCCGAATGGTTTTGAAATAGTCATCATTTCTCTGAGATGATAAATAGTGAAAGATGGCTTTTACTTTTGAAAGCAATGAAAACATGTCTATGGTTTCACTTTGAAGCACATCAGGGAAAAAAAAAAAAACTCTTGTAACATTTAGCACGTGTAAAAGAATTCTCCATTCAAGGGCCACCTGTGTGTCTGATGATCGCTTAATGCTGCTTCCTAAGTTCCAGTAATCGCTGGAAGCCGCTCAATCATGGCAGATCTAGCCGAGGAGTGCACAGCCCAAGGTGTTTGTGGCAAACTTACCCAATGTACTTGCCCCGCCACTCCTGTTACGTGTGTTTTAGGTAATCGCTGATCTTTTCACAGATGAATGGAGCTCATGGAACAAAGACTTGGATGCAAAAAAAAGCACATCACAGTGTTTTTTCTATTCTTTTTTTTCTGAGTCAAAGTCTCACTCTGTTGCCCAGGCTGGAGTGCAGTGACACGATCATGGCTACCGCAGCTTCGACCTGTTGGGCTTAGACAATCCTTCTGCTTCAGCCTCCTGAGTAGCTGGGATGGCAGGCGCGTGCCACCAGGCCTGGCTAACTTTTTTATTTATTGTGGAGACAAGGTCTCTCCAAGTTGCCCAGGCTGGTCTCAAGCCCCCGGGTTCAGGCCATCCTCTTGCCTCTGCCTCCCAAAGTGCTAGGATCACAGGCATGAGCCACTGCACTCACCCAGTTTTTTCATTGTATACAAAAGCCTCAGCATCACAGAATGCAAAGGATGACTCTCCCTGTGAGGAACTGTCTGGACACAGACTGCCCCTGTGCCTCTGGCCAAGGCTGGGCTCTGATGGGTGTACAAATTCCCAGTAATGAGTCACAGGAGGCAGGTGACCCAACAAAGCTGAAAACAATGTGGTCGTCACTCTTAATGTAATTGTACACACTGGATAGGAATTTGAATGATTAACTTCGTTGCTCTGATTCTAAAACTGCTTTCTAGACTGTTCTCAGGTACGGATTCGTCACCGACAAGCAGCTATCGGTGCCTCCTGCAAGTTTTTTTGTTTTGGGGTTTTTTTTTTTTTGAGTTGGAATCTCACTCTGTCACCAAGGCTGGAGTGCAATGACACACTCACAGCCACTCCAGCGTCGACCTGCTGGGCTCCGGCGATCCTTCTGCCTCAGCCTTCCAAGTGGCACGCTCCCACGCCCGGCTAATTTTTGATTTATTGTAGAGATGAAGTCTCGCCAGGTTGCCTGAGCTGGTCTCGAACTCACGGGCTCAGGCAATCCACTCCCCTTGGCCTCCCAAAGTGCTGGGATGACAGACTGAGTCACCAAGCCCGGCCTCCGGCACGTTTTAATAAGCCAATGTCTTTCCCTGCTGGACCTCCAGGTGACTTGTCTGGAGCAGGTAGAGAACCCATGCACAAACCCTCTCGGATTTGGGGTTACCGTGTTACACACCCCCAGATGCCAACGCAGCTCTGGCTCGTCCTCCCTCGTCCTGCAGTGTGGCCGTCAGGCTCCACCCATTTAATCAACCCTTCTCTTGTGGGCTTGGCCACCCACGTGATGGACTCTGCTTTGATTTGCTGCAGTCATCTTTGTGACCCCTTATAAGTCTATCTGAGTCATCTTTCCAATACCAACTAAATCCAAGAGTCTCTAGGACTGAGATCGAGACTTTTCTTACATAACCTGCCGGGGTTCCTTTGCTGCCCGGCGATGGCCTTGTCACGTGTCATGGAATCAGGAAACATTGATTTCATCTGCCATGCCCTGCGATGTTTCCAGTTTTATTTTTCTGGCGATTTCATTTCGAATTTGCTGACTTCTGTAGGCATCAACAGATTCATACGTTAGAATAGCTTTTCGGCTTCCAGCAACTCCTTTCAAATTGCTTTTATTCACAGATGAAATATACTTGTCATGACTCCTTAACGATAAACACTGTTTTTCAAGAAATAAAATATGTTTAACTCTGAATTTCAGGTATGTTCTCGTTTCTTCAAGCTGTTATGAGTGAGCAGATAATAATTTGTTAGTGACAGTTTCACTAGGAAATCAATATCCTCCACCCAATTGTAATGATTTCAGGTGCATTTTACTTCTGTGTTTTCAGAGTTTTTTCAGGGATTCCTTTTTTCCCCCAAAGCAGAAACTCCCAGTGCTTGTGTGAATAAGTCTTCTCTGCAAAATGTTGGTGCAAATAATGAGGGAGCATGCTTTTTGAACCCCATTTCCTACCCTGCAAATCTGACTCCAAGAGTCCTCAGCTTTTCTAGATTTGCCTTAAATGCCTCATGCGTTCAAAATACATTTCAGCCTATCCATCACCAATGTGAAACTATGTGTGGCATCCTGGCTTGAAACCGTGTTATTTCTTACATCTATATTGGCATTGTTTGTATACAGAGGAGGTATTGGTGATAAGGAAATATTTGGGACACTGGGTCCCACCATTTTATATATGTCATCTTTTTTCTTTTCGAGTCAGAGTCTCACTCTGTCACCCAGGCTGGAGTGCAGGGGCACGCTCACAGCAATTGCAGCCTCAACCTGCTGGGCTCTGGCGATGCTTCCACCTCAGCCTTCCAAGTAGCCGTGCGCTACTGTTGCAGGAAAACAGAGAGACCATGACACCGAGGCTATCTAAGGAAGCAGCATTTTATTGGCACCAGCATGACTCAGCGGGCTAATGATCCAAGGCTGAGCAACCTGGAGAAAGAAGAGAAGGGTTTTATATGATAGTTTAGGTAAGGGAGGGGTCCGGGTTGTATGTCTATACATTTTTCTTTTCTTTTTTTTTTTTTTTGAGTTGGAGTCTCACTCTGTCGCCCAGACTGGAGGGCAGTGGCCGCTCCCGGCCACCGCAGCCTCGACCTGCTGGGCTCCGGCGATCGTTCAGCCTCAGTCTTCCAAGTAGCTGCAACTACAGGCGCGCGTTACCACGCCCAGCTCATTTTTGATTTATTGTAGACATGAGGTCTCACCAAGTTGCCCAGGCGGGTCTCAAACTCACGGGCTCAGGCAATCCACTCACCTCAGCCTCCCAAAGTGCTGGGATTACAGGCTGAGCCACTGAGCCGGCTACAGATTTCCAAAGAACAAATTGTTTCCTGGATATACATGACAAGCAGGTGTTGTAAACCGATAACTTCACAAAGAGAGGATGGGTGGTGGGGGTAAGGTTGTGAATTGATTACTATCTTGCACTTACAGGAAATCATTGTGGCTATTTGGTTTTTCTCACGTCCCACTACGTCTAGCAGGTTTGGAGCTTGCAGGTTGATTTTTAAAAAAGAATAATTTAAGCTGTTTCTAGCCTCTCTCTGCCACACTATCCCACTCGGCTAATTTTTAATTTATTGTAGAGATGAGGTCTCACCAAGTTGTCCGGGCTGGTCTCGAACTGGTGGGCTCAGACAATCCACTCCCCTCGGTCTCCCAAAGTGCAGGGATGACAGGCTGAGCCACCGAGCCGGGCCAGATCCCATCATTTTGACAACATCACTAAAGAATAAGAAACGTGCTTTTCTTCCTATAGACTAGCCCAGGCAGCTCTGTTCTCTGCCATTTCAATAAACTTCCTTTTACAGTAAGTACCTGAAAGGCGGGAACCCTAGTGACTTTGGCTATAACATAGCCATTTTGAATCAGCACAACCATTTTGCTTGGGCCTCACCCCCTTAACATTCCCTCGCCGCACAGCTTGCACGGCCCACGCATCTTTTTACCCTATAATCATTAGCAAGAAAAATACTTGCGTTTTAGAAACCAGTAATTACATGGAGCCCCTTAAGCATGTCCGGTCTTGCTAACAATTTATCTTTTAGGCATTCGTATTAATACATTGTTATGGGCCGCCCATGATGACCTCCAGCCTGCCACCGGGAGGCATGTTTATTGGTATATTGTGATACAACCATGACAACCTCCAGCCCAAGACCTGAGGTCACGAGACGTTGATGCCTCATGACGATGTCAAGATACTAGAGTCACGGGACCACTATGGAAACCAAAGAATACAACTCTGGACATTCCTTCTGGCCCAGACCTCCCCTGCCCCCTTGCTTTTTTTTTTTGAGTTGGAGTCTCACTCTGTCGCCCAGACTGGAGTGCAGTGGCCACTCCCGGCCACTGCAGCCTTGACCTGCTGGGCTCCAGCGATCCTTCCGC
>NW_007051995.1:39862-44778 GCF_000164805.1 Carlito syrichta | reverse complement strand
TCTGTAGTTCTAGCTACTTGGAAGACTGAGGCGGAAGGATCGCCGGAGCCCAGCAGGTCGAGGCTGCGGTGGCCGGGAGCGGCCACTGCACTCCAGTCTGGGCGACAGAGTGAGACTCCAACTAAAAAAAAAAAAAAAATCAGCAGTGATGTAGCTGGTACAGTACTATAGAGCTGACTGTGCTAGTTGCATGCCTAGGCTAACTTTGTTGGACTTACAAACAAATTGGACTTACGAACGTGCTTGTAACATGCTTAGAATTCATCTGAATGTAGGGGACTTACTGTATTTTCCAACTGAAGTCCCGGCAATGCACGTGAGTGGCTCTGGCCATTTCCTGTTTCTCCACTTCTTTAATAAGCTTACTTTTCATCTCCTAACAACTGAAAAGAATAAAAAATAAGTAAATAGCACACTGCTGATGCTCCAAAGCTTGGGGTCAACACCTTCAGGGTCAGACTGTCTGTGACTCCTGATACCCCATATTTCTACTACCCATGTGATTTTTAGGTTGGCTGGGCCAAACTCTTAGAACCATGAACACAGACTTTGATTTTCACATCTTTTTCCAATAATTGTGCTTACCAAGAAAGAAACCACAGCTGACCGTGACCAATATATCCAATAATTGAAGGAGAGTAAGACATTTGTCTTCCTAGCCACACAAAGGTATGCCCTTGTCAGCACCGACAGGAGGTTTACTTGGGTGAGCAGACAGCGGATTTGTCAACGGAGGGTGCAGAATGGATGGGCTCTGCTGCTGCGCGTGCAGCGTGAGCTTTCATGTTCTATCCCGATGAGGAGATTACTATTTTTTAATCCTACAACAGCATAAATAGCGGGGTGAATTGTGTTGCACACGTATGTAGCGCATTCTGTGGCTTTTGACTCTTCTCTGTCACATCTTTGACAGTTAACGTGGCTTTTTCTTCTCTGGGAAACTGGGGTAGCTCCTGGAATGTACCATTCATTCCACCAGCCTTTGGACTTTCAAGGATCATTTCTGTGCCAGGCACACAGCTGAGCCCTGGGCACCGCAGATAAGCGATCCATTTCATATCCTGGAAAGCTCCTCTCTCAGAGGGCAAGACAGATGTTGATGATTCTAAACTGTTTTTTACTTCCGACACTTCTAACGCCAAACACGTGAGGTTTTCTTCCCACGTCAGCCAGTTCTTGGATTTTTCCAGACACCAGCTGGGTGTCCTACAGTTCAGTTCAATTCTGAAATTAACTCCAGGAGTCAGGGCAGACCCCACGGGTTAAGGATTCAGCCCCACCAGGCTACCCCTCAACTGCAGATGCCAATCACAGACATGGGGTTGCCCACATTTCTGTCTGACTTGGCGGCAAAGTTGGGGATCACACAGCCCACTCTTCAGATTTGATCCTTTGCTCAAATGGTTCACAGAACTCAAGGAAGCACTTTACTTACTACCAGTACTGGTTTATCGTAAAGGAAATTTTGTGACAAGACCAGGGCTCTCACCCCTGGGTTATGGAGCCAGCTGTGTGTAAAGGAAAAAAAAATCTTATTTTTGAGCCAGAGTCTCACTCTGTAGCCCAGGATGGAGTGCAGTGGCACACTCACAGCTACCCCAGCCTCGGCCTGCTGGCCTCGGGTGATCCTTCCACCTCCGCCTTCCAAGTAGCTGGAACTATAGGCAGGCGCCACTATGCCCGGCTAATTTTTTGATTTCTTGTAGAAATGAGGTCTCACCAAGTCGCCCAGGCTGGTCTCGAACCCCCAGACTCAGGCAATCCTCTCGACTCTGCCTCTCAAAATGCGGGGATGACAGGTGTGAGCCACCACGCCCGGCCAGGAAATTTTAAAGGAAGAGACATGTAAGGTAAGGCACGGGCTGGGGAGGGTCTGTGGCACTTCGGTGCCCCCTCCTGTGTGCCACCCTCCTGGCACCTTAACGTGTTCGCCAACCAGGAAGTTCTCTGAACCCCATCATTAAGGGTTTTGTTTTTGTTCTTTTCTGAGTCAGAGTCTTGCTCTGTCACCCAGGCTGGAGTGCCGTGGCACAATCACAGGTCACCCCAGCCTCAACCCTCCCGGGCTCAGGAAATCCTTCCCCCTCAGCCGCCTGAGTAGCTGGGACTCCAGGCACGCGCCACCATGCCCCGCTAATTTAAAAATTTTTTTTGTAGAGCCAAAGTCTCACGATGTTGCCCAGGCTGGTCTCAAACTCCTGACTGCAAGTGATTCTACCATCCCAGCCTCCCAGAGGGCTGGACTTGCAGGTGTGAACCACCACACCCGGCCATCTAGGAGTTTTGCGGAGGTTCCATTTCATGGGCCCTATTGATTGAATCATGGGTCATTGTGATTGATTTCCTCTCCAACCTCTGTCCCCTCCATGCAAATCAGGGGTGGGGCTGAGAGGTCCCCTGCCCTAATCACATGGCTGATTCCTCTGGCAACCAGCCCCATCCTAAAGGTAGGTCTCAAGTGTCATAGGGGCCTGGCAAGCGTCACCTCGTTAACATGATGGTTGACCAGAGTTTAAGCCGGCTCTGTGGCTCAGCCTGTAATCCCAGCACTTTGGGAGGCCAAGGTGAGTGGATTGCCTGAGCCCACGGGTTCGAGACCCACCTGGGCAACTTGGTGAGACTTCATCTCTACAACAAATCAAAAACTAGCCGGGCATGGTAGCACGCGCCTGTAGTTCCAGCTACTTGGAAGGCTAAGGTGGAAGGATCCCCGGTGCCCAGCAGGTCGAGTGGCCACCGCACTCCAGTCTGGGCAGCAGAGTGAGACTCCAACTCAAAAAAAAAAAAAAAAGGCACTCCCATCACCTGGGAAATTCAAAGGCTTTTAGGAACTCCGTGCCTGGAACCAAGGACAAAGAACAAAAAGAGATATGTGTCTTCCAAGTCACAAAGTTTCGATGAGATGACTGCAGGAGACCAGCAGGCCATTTCTTCCCCAGCTACGGTAAAGAACGAGCAAAGGTTTCACAGAAGAAGTGACTGGCAGCAGGGGGGACTTGGGGCCACCCATAAGCCCCACCACCATGCCAAGCCCACCCCCCAAAAACATACAACCTAAGTGAAAAGAGTTTGCAGATTCAGTTTCAAGACAAATTCCTAGTCTCTCCACCCAACCGGATTTCGGCCCTCCACCCCACTCCTGGTAGCAATGAAGGGCACTGGGCTTTCCGGGGAACTTCGCAACCCTGTGAGGGAAGACAGGCTCCTTTGTTGGCACTAGGAGGACGCTGGCATTAGCTTCTGCCCCAGCCCCCAGAGGAAGCCTTGCTCGACCTGCCGTGGGGTAATATGACAGACACCAGCACCTGGGCCCTGGCTCAGACACACTGCCACAGAATCTCTGGGCACAGGACCTAGGTGTCTTCACTTTAAGCAACGGCTCAATTACAAGTCATACAGACCCCAAAGTTTGAGAACCACTGTGCTTACCTTTTGTTTGTTTTTCGAGACAGTGTCTTGCTAAGTTGCCCAGTCTGGAGTGCAGTGGTGCAGTAGTAGCTCACTGTGACCTTGATCTTGTGGGCTCAAGCGACCCTCCCACCTCAGCCTCCCAAGTTGCCGGGACTACAGGCACACGCCACCAGGTCCAGCTTTTTTTTTTTTTTTTTTTTAATTTTTTGTAGTGACAAGGTCTCTCTCAATGTTGCCTGGCTGGTCTCGAACTCCTGGCCTCGAGCGATCTTCCCGCCTTAGCCTCCCAAAGTGCTGGTATTAAAGGCATGAGCGACCACACCGCATCACCTTTTGTTTTTTGGGGTTTTTTTTTTGTTTTTTGAGTTGGAGTCTCACTCCGTCGCCCAGACCGGAGTGCCGTGGCTGCTCCCGGCCACCGCAGCCTCGCCTGCTGGGCTCCGGCGATCCTTCCGCCTCAGCCTTCCGAGTAGCCGGAATTACAAGCATGCGTTCCCACGCCTGGCTGATTTTTGATTTATTGTAGAGATGAGGTCTCGCTGCCCAGGCGGGTCTCCAACCCGCGGGCTCAGGCCATCCACTCCCCTCAGCCTCCCAAGGCGCGGGATGACAGGCTGAGCCACCGAGCCTGGCCTACCTTTTGTTTTAAAAGGGGGGTAGAACTTCCTGGGAAGCCACAGCCCCTGGACGGCTGGGGTCAGTGATGTCCATTCTGGGACTTGGAGCCGCCCTGGAAAGGAAAAAGCTGTCGGGTTGTAACCTTGGGCTCTGTCCAAAGCCTCCCCAGGCTGGTCCTCCATCAGGCCGGCCTGACCCCCACCCCAGCCAACGCATGGGGAGGAAGAAAACCAAAGAGGGAGTTAGAATTCTGCCCACCGGCAGTCGGGCACTTGGGAGCCTTCCTCACTGGTCCATTTCCTGGGCTTGCAGCCCGCCTCTGATCCCTCCCCCACGGCACTCCCGGGGATCAGGTCTCACCAGTTCCCACTAGGACGGCGTCCTCCGTGGTCCCTCTGTCTCTAATCTCTGCCCTTCCACTCCACAGGCCATGCGGCTGCCTGGGCAAGCGTCCATAAGTGCAAACTGATCTAATTTCTCCCCCGTCTAAATCCCTAAATGACTCCCCATTGTCTGCAAGGAAATGTCCGCGCTCCTCGGCTGGGCATTCGAGCCCTCTCAGGACTCTGAAGGACTCTCTTTCCTCGGCTCTGAATAGCCCCGTTTATGCCCCACCCCCGCCTACCTGCGCCTCCGTTCCCCACAATTTCGGGCCCCCCCCCAGTGCAGCGTGCACCTCGGTCTGGAAACCAGGCTGGAGCCAGACCGCCTGGGTCGAGATCCTGGCAATGCCAGCGACAAGTTTTGGGGCACACGAATTGGAGCAAGTTGCTTAAATTCACCGTGTCTCAATCATAACATTTGTGCAACGAGAATAGTCAAAACATGTCCTAGCCGGGCTCGGTGGCTCGGCCTGTCATCCCCTGCCTTTGGGAGGCCGAGGGGAG
>NW_007051995.1:37256-39733 GCF_000164805.1 Carlito syrichta | reverse complement strand
GGCGGCGAGACCTCATCTCTACGATAAATCAAAAATGAGCCGGGCGTGGTAGCGCGCGCCTGTAATTCCGGCCACTCGGAAGGCTGAGGCGGGAGGATCGCCGGAGCCCGGCGGGTCGAGGCTGCCACTGCACTCCAGTCTGGGCGACAGAGGGAGACTCCAACTCAAAAAACAAAACAAGACAAAACAAAAAAACCTGTCCTCCAGAGGGTCGCAGCAAGCGCCAAGGCTCTGGTGCTTGGAGCCCTTGGGCGTGTACCCAGCACACCCTAAGCAGCCAAGGCATACTTGCTCCTGGTGCTCTGTCTGCGCTCACGCTGGTCCTTCTACTCACACGCCCGTTCACCCGTCTCGCTCTCAACTCCTACTCATCCACCACCCCCAAGCCGAAACCCACCTGTGGGCCCTCTGTGACTCCTCTGGGGTGTCTCCTCCTCCTCCGCGCTCCCTCCGCCTCGGGGCTGGCCTCCACCCCAGCACGTATGGCGCCGAGCTCGGAATCCACTCGTTCCCGCCTCCTCCACGGGACTGTGTCCTGTGTAACCGTCCCCGGTGCCTTCAGGACCAGTTCGATGAATGAACGACTGAGTAAGCTTTCAGAAATGAGAATAGCAGGAGAGTTTTTGCCCTCTCGGGGGAGAAACACTAAAAGCCACATCGTAAAGGAGAGCACCGACGTCGATTTCTGCAGTCTTTTTTTTTTTTTTTGCCTTGGAGTCTCACTCTGTCGCCCAGACTGGAGTGCCGTGGCCGCTCCCGGCCACCACAGCCTCGACCCGCCGGGCTCCGGCGATCCTCCCGCCTCAGCCTTCCGAGTGGCCGGAATTACAGGCAGGCGCTACCACGCCCGGCTGATTTTTTTTTATTTATCGTCGAGATGAGGTCTCGCTGCCCAGGCGGGTCTCGAACCCGCGGGCTCAGGCCATCCACTCACCTCGGCCTCCCAAAGGCGCGGGATGACAGTGCAGTCTTTCTTAAAAGCCGTAAAAGACAACTCTCATTTCCAAAAAGAGAACACTTTAAGGAATAAGTGTTGGACTTTTTAATAACAGAGAGAGAAGAAAATGGAAAACCTAAGAAAGGTTTAATTAGTCATTACGACCGGGTATCTATGGAAACGACCGGATGACACGCTCAAAACAGGTAATCATCTGCTCGGTTCACAATGCAACAATCAACACAAAAGCCGGCGGTAGGGAACATCTGCGTTCAGCCCTTCAGCAAGGGCTCCTTGACCGCCTGTGATGTGACGAGAAAACAAAGCTCAATCCCTGCGCTCCGCGGCACCACAGGGCAACGGGCAGCCCCGGCACCAGCGGGACAGGGTGTGCAGTCGAGGCAGGGCGTGCGAGCGCGCGTTTGCACACCTGGGAGAGCGGCACAGCAGCCAGGGAGAGAAACAAAGACCCAAGGGAGAGAAACAAGGACCCATGGCAGGGCAAGGGGGAGTTTCACAGCCAAAGGATCCAAGGGGAACTTCTGGGAGCCGGAGAAAGTTCTCGAGCTCAAAGGAGGGAAAGTCCTAGAACTTGATCTGGTGACAAATACATGGGTGCATACGATTGTCAAAATGCAGTTTAAATGGGGACATTTGATTGTATGCAAATTATACCTCAATAAAGTTGATTTTTTTTTTTTTGGAGTCAAGGTTCCACTCCCCGGCCTAGGCTGGAGGACAGTAGCACCATCACGGTTTACTGACACCTTTACCTCTTGGGTTCAGGCGAACTTTCTGCCTCCGTTTCTCGAATAGCTGGGACTACAGGTACACGCCACCACACCCAGTTTGTTTTTGTTTTTGTTTGTAGAGAAGGTCTTGTTATGTTGCCCAGGCCAGGCTCTAACTCCTGGGTTCAAGCAATCCTCTTGCCTCAGCCTCCTAAAGGATTGGGATTATAGGTGTGTGCCACCATGCCTGGCCAATAAAGTTTTTTTTTAAAGTCCTGGAAACTAAGAGAAGGATGGTGCTGACTGGGCCATGGGCGATACAGAACGAGAGCAGGAGAGAGTCCAGTGGGGAGATACTGGACTCAGTTTCAGGCATGTCGGGTTGCAGGGTTTCGTGTTCTACTCAAAATCCACACACCAGCGTCACATGATAACAAAGTTTCTCCCCTTGACCAAACTCTGTTCAGACTCCCCTGTGCTCTTTATCAACGAGGCTCTGACTTTGGGACTTCTGTGTGTATCTCTGCATTGTCCAATTTTTTTTTCTTTTAAAAAAAAAAGTTTCACTCCGTCACCCAGGCTGAAGTGCAGTGGCACACAGGCTCACGGCCACCCCAGTGTTGACCTTCTGGGCTCCAGCGATCCTTCCACCTCAGCCTTCTGAGTAGCCGGAACTACAGACATGTGCTACCACGCCTGGCTATTTTTAAAAAATTTTATTGTAGAGACAAGGTCTTGCCAAGTTGCCCGGGCTGGTCTCGAACCCGCGGGCTCAGGCAATCCACTCGCCTCGGTCTCCCAAAGTGCTG
>NW_007051995.1:35286-36918 GCF_000164805.1 Carlito syrichta | reverse complement strand
GCCTCGACCTGCTGGGCTCCGGCGATCCTTCCACCTCCGCCTTCCAAGGAGCTGGAACTACAGGCATGCGCTACCACACCTGGATGGTTTTTTGATTTACTGTCGAGATGAGGTCTCGCTGCCCAGGCGGGTCTGGAACCCGCGGGCTCAGGCCATCCACTCACCTCAGCCTCCCAAAGGCGCGGGATGACAGGTTGAGCCACCGAGCCCGGCTCCTCTTGGTCATTTTCCATCCACCACCACCCTGCGCCCCCACCCTGCCCCTGGGCTACACATTCCCACCTTTCCTTGTATCCGCAGTTGAGCCCAATCTCTCTCCCACCCTGCAAGACCCCATCACAGTGCCCCACACTGAGGACGATGGTCCCCACTTTTATTCTTTAACATGCTTTCTTTAACACCAGGGACTTGTTAGACCTGCAGGATCTGGCCGGGTATGGTGGTTCACACCTGTAATCCCAACACTGGGAGGATCGCTTGAGGCCAGGAGTTCGAGACCAGCCCGGGCAGCAGAGCGAGACTCCATCTCTACACATAGTAATAAAAATGAAATTAGCCAGGTATGGGGTCGCGTGCCTGCAGTCCCGGCTACTTGGGAGGCTAAGGTGGGAGGATCGCTTGAGCCCAGGAGTTCGAGGTCACATTGAGCTACCCTCGTGCCACTGCACCCCGGCCTGAGTCGCAGAGCAAGACCCTGTTTCAAAGAAAAAAAGCAGGTTCCTAGGTGCCATCCCAGACCCCCTAGAGCCGAAAGTCCACGTGCATAAGATCCCCAGGTCATTCATGTGCACGTTCAAGTTTAAGAAGCGCTGATTTAAGGGTCCTGGAATGGCTCCTTGGCGCGAAGTGCACACAGCTGTGAAAACTTCAGGCCACCAGCAAAGCAAAGGGACACAGAAGCCGGAAGCCCAACATGGGGCACCCCGGGAAGTGGAGTAGCAACAGAAAGGGGTTAGTAGCAAAGTCAGGAGTCCAGGGTCGTCTTCCCAGTGAAAACCAACCCGGGCACCGCACTGCGTGATTCCCCGAGGGCTTTCTGTGCTCGTGGTCTCGTTTGAGTCTCGGCTCTGCAAGATCAGAATCAACCTTTCCTCCATTCTACAGCCGAGGCGGCTTCAGCTCAGAGTTGGGGACTTCTAAATGCTCGTGTGAGGGTGGCCTGGCGCTTCGCTCCGGGCGGCCTTATCCGCAGACCTGCGAGAGCGGGCTGGGTGGTCCTCGTGAACCTCTGGGAGCCTGTCCTGGGAGAAGGGGGCCAGCCGGGCTTGGAGGGCCTGCTCAGAACAAGCCCTGGCGCGCCCTGCGGCCTCTCCCAGCCAGCTTGACGTCCAGGGCAGCTCCCTGCAACGCCTACTCAGACAGAGGAGCCCTTTGGATGTTGGGCCAGATGCCAGAGGACTGCACAGATGGTTGTGCCCGTCCTCCGGATGCTCAGGGGAGCTAGGAGGGCGTTACTTCGGCCACAGGTGCCCACCTTGACGCCCATCCCTGCAACCGCTGAAACCTGAGAGAGTCAAGGACTGGAGTCTGCAGGGGCTGTGAGGTCCTCTCTGCTGCCACCGATCTGTGAGAGTCCATTTCCAGCCTCAGCGAGGGTGGCTTTCTGCCCCCATTCCTTTTTTTTTTTTTTTT
>NW_007051995.1:32291-34494 GCF_000164805.1 Carlito syrichta | reverse complement strand
GGGCTCTGGCGATCCTTCCGCCTCAGCCTTCCAAGTAGCCGGAACTACAGGTGCGCGCTACCATGCCCGGCTAATTTTATTGTATTTTACTGTAGAGACAGGTCTCGCCAAGTTCCCCGGGCTGATCTCAAATCTGCGGTCTCAGGCAATCCATTCGTCTCAGCCTCCCAAAGTGCTGGGGTGACAGGCAGAGCTACCAAGCCATGCCTAAAATTTTAAATAGAGATAGTGGGGGTGCCTCACTATATTGCCCAAGCTAGTCTCGAACTCCTGGTCTCAAGCAATCCTCTCGTTTCATCCTCCCCAAGGATTGCAGGCATGAACAACGACCCTCAGCTGGTCTCCAGATTTCAAGCAAGCTAGAGCCTACCCTTGGAGCTCAGACCAACTCTTCATTGTGCAGAGAGAGAGAAAGAGCCCAGAGAGGGACATGAAGCTGCCTTTGTCACACAGCAAGCCAGAGGCAGAGGCAAAGCCACTCTGGCACCCAAGCTTTCCCTGTTCAGGGCTTCGGCCTATATGTCTACTGAGTACCCCAACTGGGCATAGTCAGAGCCGTACCCCAAGCACCCACCTTGGGCCCTAGCTCCTGTGGTTCCCTACTCTCAATATTCCCATGGTATATTTTCTCAGTACGTGCAGGTCCCTGCTCACCGGTCAGCTCCGTGGAAGACCCTCCCTGTCCCTCCTTTGTGAAACAGCCCCTCATCCTGCTTCGTGCCCTACACAGCTCTGGGCAGCCCCTGGTATTGTGTTCTAGATCAATGGTTAACATTTTTTTTTTTGAGTTGGAGTCTCACTCTGTCGCCCAGACTGGAGGGCAGTGGCCGCTCCCGGCCCCCGCAGCCTCGACCTGCTGGGCTCTGGTGATCCTGCTGCCTCAGCCTTCCGAGTAGCCGGAACTACAGGCACACACTACCACACCCGGCTAATTTTTGGTTTATTGTAGAGACAGTTCTCGCCAAGGTGGCCTAGTGGGTCTCGAACCCACGGGCTCAGGCAATCCACTCACCTCGGCCTCCCAAAGTGCCGGGATGACAGGCTGAGCCACCGAGTCCGGCCCATGTTGTACTTTGTTTACTTTCTGTCTTTCCCTGGCCTGAACATAAAAGCCAGGGTGGCAACGACTTGGTTTTGTTGGTTGCTGTCCCTGCCGCATCCGCAACAGTGCTTGACTTTTTTTTTATCATAAAGATGTGGGGTACAATTCAGGGTTAGGTATGCAAACATCGATTATGCGGGTACCCTGGTTGATTTGGTGTGCCCCTCCTTCCCCTGGCAGTTTCCCTCAACTGCCAATCCCACCGCCCTCCCCTAGTGCTTGTCATTTAAGAGGCGCTTGCCAAATATTTGTGGAATGAGGCAATGAGTTCAACCCCTGTTTTCGGGGGCTGAGACTGGTGTCCAGGGATCTGCGGACACAGGCCTGTCTTCTCCCTCCGTCTCCTCCGTGGATTCAGCTTCTCACTTGTCACTGTTTTGGGGAGCTGCGTGGGGGAGACGGGACCTGTCTTTGTCTTGCCCTTAGAGATTCGGTCTTCCTCTTCCCACACGGCCCTGACCCCCAGCCGTCACCCTGCCATTCTCCCCCGTCCTTCTCATGATGCATCTTAGAATGTCGTCTTCCACCTTCCAGGCTAAGCAGCAGTGTGTTTATAGCTTCCTGTTTTGTTTTGTTTTTTTGAGTTGGGGGGTCTCGATCTGTTGCTCAGGCTGGAGTGCAGTGGCACGATCATGGCTCACAGCAGCCTCGACCTCCTGGGCTCGGCTGAGTCTCCCATCTCGGTCACCTGAGTAGCTGGGACTACAGGAGTGTGCCACCATGCCCAGCTAATTTTTAAGTTTTTTGTAGAGTCGAGGTCTTGCTGTGTTGTCCAGGCTGGTCTAGAGCTCCTGGGCCCAAGCCATCCTCCCGCCTCGACCTCCCAAAGGGCTGGGATGACAGGCATGAGCCCCTGCACATGGCCAGACAATTTGTAATCCGCCCCCTGGCCTCTCTACTCCTGTCAGACACAACCGCACGCGGAGTGCTGGATCCCCGGCTCAGAAAGGGTAAATAACTTCCTTGAGGTCACACAGCTAGTGAAGGAGCAGAACAGAGACTCACACCCCATTCCCCGGATTCTGGGTTCTGGTGTCTGCTTTTTCTTTCTTTTTTTTTTTTTTCCCGAGTTGGAGTCTCACTCTGTCACCCAGACCGGAG
>NW_007051995.1:31206-32138 GCF_000164805.1 Carlito syrichta | reverse complement strand
ACTCACCTCAGCCTCCCAAAGGCGCGGGATGACAGGCTGAGCCACCGAGCCCGGCTGTGTCTGCTTTTTCTATGCCAGCTCTGGGGTCCGGCACGGAGAGGAGATGCCGACCCTGACTCATCACTGGGGTAATAAAATGTGAAGCGCCTGCTAAGTCATGGGTGCTCCGTGGTGGGGGCCGGTGATCCCAGACAAGGCTCCACTCCTGGAGTCTGGTTTCTTGGAATGTCGTCCAGCAGGTTAGGCAACCTTCCCTCTTGGGTCCTTTCTTCTAGAACACCCACTAGGAACAGATTGGACCCACTGAGGCATTGGTGGGTGGCTGTGAGGACACCCTGCTGTCCCTGGTTTCTGCAGGCGATTCCCTCGATTGGCAGTGGGGGTGGCAGGGGCTGGGCATGGCCCCAGGCAACCCAGCAGAGGCTTAGGAGAGGCACAGGGTCGCGCCACCATCCTAAGCAGCCCCTCTCACACTTTGGCTTAGTCAGATGTTGGGGAGAGGACCTGACGCTTTAAAGGGGAGACCCCACCATTCCACCATGACACACCTGTCCTCAGTCTCAGCTGGAATCAGCACTTACAGAAAACCCATCACCCCGCCGCATTTCCCGAAAGCTCTAATGGAAAAGTTCTTCCTTCTATCAAGCTGAACTCCTCCTTCCTGAAAGCTATGTCCACAGGCCCTTTGGGGCCTCACAAAACAATCTCTTCCCCTAAGAAGGGTCCCGAGCCCTTCCACATATGATGGCTTCCTCACCAGTGTGCTCCGTCTTTGAAAGCATTTAAATATTCTAGAGAACAGAAGTATCACCTCCCTTTTTAAGGACAGTGGGCCTTTAGTAATGCAGCCTAAATTCGCAGCCATCTCCTAGAACACGAAAGGCATGAGCTGAGCTTTGAAGAATGGCGGGATTTTTTTTTTTTTTTTTTTG
>NW_007051995.1:29818-30928 GCF_000164805.1 Carlito syrichta | reverse complement strand
AGTAGCCGGAACTACAGGCATGCGCTACCACGCCCGGCTGATTTTTTGATTTATTGTAGAGATGAGGTCGCGCCACCCAGGCGGGTCTCGAACCCGCGGGCTCCGGCAATCCACTCGCCTCAGCCTCCCAAAGGCGCGGGATGACAGGCTGAGCCACCGAGCCCGGCTGAATGGCAGGATTTTAATCCAGGACCCAGCACCGTGGCTAACATGTGGCCTCACACAGAAAATAGGCAGAGAGGAGCATACTTTAGGAGGGAGAATGGTACGGCCTAAGTCGTGAAGTCAGGCGTGATCATGGTCTGTTTAGAGGAAAAGCAGGTCTGGAGGAGCCCCAAGGGTTCACCATGGGAGTTCTGGACTTGAACGAGAGAAGTTCAGGGGTTCAGATTTCTCACAGGCCAAGGGAAGTCATTGAAAGCTCATCAGCAAAGTGACATCATGACCCATGATTCAGAAAATGTCCGAGGTGGAGAGGGGAGGAGGGGAATCCACCTTCGAAGGCTGCTCTGTCATCCCCGCGGGAAGGGAGGAATTACAGAATGTCACCCTGGATGTCACCCCCACCCCCATCCACAGGTGATAAAATTGGGATGCTGATGGGGAAAGTGACCTGCCCATGGTCCAACAGCTGCCAAGGAACAGAGCCTGGACCAGACCTCTGGAATTTTTTTTTTTTTTGAGTTGGGGTCTCACTCTGTTTCCTGGACCGGAATGCAGTGGCATGATCACAGTTTGCCACAGCCTTGACCTCCTGAGTTCAGGAGATTCTTCCACCTCAGCCTCCTGAGGAGCTGGGACTCCAGGCACACGCCACCATGCCCGGCTAATTTTTAAAAACTTTTTTTGGAGAGACAAGATCTCGCTATGTTGCCCGGTTTGGTCTTGAACTCCTGGGCTCAAGAGATCCTCCTGCCTTGGCCTCCCAAAGGGTGGGGTGACAGGCATGAGACACTGTGCCCAGCAGAAGTTTTTAAAAGTTTCCAGCTTCAGCCGGGCTCGGTGGCTCAGCCTGTAATCCTTTGGGAGCGCCTTTGGGAGGCTGAGGTGAGTGGATTGCCTCAGCCCGCGGGTTCAAGACCCACCTGGGCAGCGAGACCTCATCTCTAC
>NW_007051995.1:26982-29459 GCF_000164805.1 Carlito syrichta | reverse complement strand
GTCGAGGCTGCGGTGGCCGGGAGTGGTCACTGCACTCCAGTCTGGGCGACAGAGTGAGACTCCAACTCAAAAAAAATAAAAATAATAATAAAAAACTTTCCAGCTTCAACGTCTCTGTCACATGAGACCCTCCCGAGGCCACCCAGACCGTGGCACCCAGTAGGTGCTAAAAAAAAAGTAAGTGTGTGGCCTTGGTTTGGGATGACAGACTAAGGCTTGTGGCAGTACGGAGGCATGATGATGTGAATGACGGGGCTTGGGGACTGGTGGTGGGGGCAGGTGACCAGTAAGGCCTGGGCCGCCATCACAGAATGGCCCCGAGAGGGGATCGGGCGGGCTTTCTCTTGTCCGACGCCGGGTGAGCTTGTCCCCAGAGGTGCCCGCACAAGAAGGTGTCCCCAGAATCGAGCTGCTGAGAGACCCAAGGGGCTTCAGAGACCCCTGCTGATCCCCAGTGCCCGGGGGTAGACACACGGCAGAATGGCGGAGGGGAAATCCATGACTCCCTGGAGGGCTTGCAAGGGACACCGGGTGGTTTGCGGTCCTCCCGGCCCAGTAGAGGGCCCAGCACGGAGCGTGGACGCCCCTCGCTCTGGCCCGCAAGGCCGGTGGGCTCCCCTGGAGACTCTGAGCTCATCGCTTGCCTCCTCTGGGTCTTGGCTTTCTCATCCGTAGAATGGGAATGATGATACTTACCTACCTCATCGCCGAGTTATGAGAATTAATTAATGTTTATAAAGGCCTTGGAGATCCACAGATGAAAGGCTCTATAGAACTACAAAGTATCATTACCGTAATTACATGACACCATTATATCTCGGGCCAAGGGCTTTCTGCAGCTTCGCTTATTACTGAGAAAGGCGATGGCGTGCAGATAAAGCCCAATCTCCCCCACCATCGCGCGGAACGCCGACCAGCTTCTTCCAGATCTAAACTCCTGGAGATCCCATCAGGCTGGGAAGACGTGACAAGCGTCTCCGGCCCCAGAAGCCCCCAGGGGCAGCGAGACAGCCAGAAGCATCGTCACCCGAGTGTCCTCCTGGGAGCAACAGTTCTGGGGGGTCTTGGGAGCTCAGGGGCCCCACTGACCCCATTCAGGGTCATCTGGCAGGCGCTCTCTTTCGAAGGGCCCTCTCTCCGTGAAAGCCGGGCCGCTGTGGGGTCTCTCCCCGTCATCCCTCGGGCCCCAAGTCAGACCCCGCTTCCAGACCAACAAAAGAAGTCTGCTGGCCTCGGAGGGGAGGCCCTTCCATGTTGATCGAGTCTCCAACGATTCTGGCATTGACCCATCCTCCCTCATTTCACAATAGTCCAATCTGACCGGGTAGGCAAACGCTAGATCAGAAAGAAATATAATTACCTTTTTACGAGCCTATGACATGGCTGCACCCTCCCCGCCTGCCAGCTTGTCCAGTCACTCACGGATGATGATATACATCCTATAAATTATATCATTATCGGCCCGTAATTACAGGCAACATATATACGAATCCCCCTGAAGGAGACAGAGGCCTGAGATGACGTACCCTCGCCCCTCAGTCCCTTGGGAAAAAGCCTGGTGCAAGAGGGGAGCTTGCCCATTTCCAAAGATCACAGACGCGCTGTTAAAACAACAGAGACGCCCCCTCCCGCCTTCGAGCATATGCACCCCCCGGGCTCCCCCAGCACGGATCAGCTCACCCCCCAGCACGCACAAAGCCCGAGACATTGGCAGGAGCCAATCTGGGCGTGTGAGGACAAACTCTCAGGAAGACTGAGGCCAGACCCCTGGCTCCGGGAGCTCTGAGGGGGAGGTCCAGAGTCAGCAGAGCAGGCGGAGGCTGGGGTGCCAGGGTGAGGTGCCGCCGGGTGCCCCGTTGCCCCCAGAGCCTCAGAGGACACCCTCCAGGACACCCCCGCCTCCCAGGACAGGGCACCGGTGCCCTCAGAGGTGTCCGCACTCCACGGGGACAATCTCTGGTGCTGGGCAGTGGTCTAGCAACGCCCACACCCTGTGCCATCCCAGAGGGCTGGGCCAGGCTGCGGCTCCTTCCCGGCCCTCAGCAGAGCTGGTCTCAGCTCCTTGGGCAACCAGGGTCAGAAGGAGACAGTGGGCTGGGTGCGGGAGGAGGACCAGAGCCGCCCTGCTCCCCTGTGGAGCAAAAACTGGCCAGCCAGCTCTTCCTTCCTCTCGGGTTTCCCTGAGGCTCTGGACCAGACTCTGGGAGCAGACAAGGAAAGGGCTCGTCCCGTCTGCCCTTAGGGAGCTCAAGGAGAGAGGTCCCTGGCTTGAGGAGCACCCAGTCCGTGAGGATGTGACCCCTGTGCACCTGGACAGGACCTGGGGGCAGGACAGAGGGAGGAAAGTGGGACTTGAGAGGTCAGCAGGGACTTTGCACATAGAAAAATGGGAGACGGTGGCTCAGCCTGTCATCCCACCCTTGGGAGGCTGAGGTGAGTGGATGGCCTGAGCCCGCGGGTTCGAGACCCGCCTGGGC
>NW_007051995.1:9873-26533 GCF_000164805.1 Carlito syrichta | reverse complement strand
CAAAAAAAAAAAGAAAAAGAAAAATGGGAGACGGAGAGTCTACACGGAGAGAACACCCCATGAAAGCACGGAGGGACGAGGCAGGATGGGAGTTGGCAGAAGGGGCACCCCTGCTGCACACACAGGATGGGCCGGGCCGGGTCGGCAGAGGTGGGAGGGGAGTCCGGACTGGCCAGGCCCCACCCTGCCCGTCGCACCTCCTGCTCCTCCTCATGCAGACCTGTGCTCAGCCCACCCCGACGCCCTGTCGCCCCGTCGATCCCCCTAAGCATCCCCAGTTTTTCTCTTTCCTCCTCCTGCCACCAGCCCTATATTCTCCTCTGTGACATGCCCGTCTCCCGGTCCCACCCCAGCTCATCTGGTCACGCTTGGCACGTGAGGGCCCGGATGGCTCTCTAGCGGGGTCGGCACACCCCCATCCCACAACAGCCCGGTCCCGGTCAGCCCCTCCAACCGGCCTGGCCCGGCCCGGCCCAGCCACGCCGCGCCAGGAGCAGGAAGAGGTCGCCAGTGGCCGACTCCGAGCTGCCGAACGCCTCCATCTGGACAGCAGGCGACCCCAACTGGGGCTCGTCCTCGAATCACATCTTGTAAAAAGCCATTTGCACATTTGAATTCAAAGCCCCTCCGCACAGTATAAACACCACCATTCTGAGTCCCATAAAAACCACATTGAGCATTTATGGAAACTCAAACATGTGTATTAACATATGGCAGAGATTTCACTTACTGCATCTTTTTAGCATGGGCCTAGTGCGGGAGGCATCTGCGCGAAACGTGTTGGAAGGGAAGCTTCGGGAAGGAGCAGAATGAGAAAAGGGCTGTTGCAGAGGATGCCGGCCAGCCAGGCAGCAGGCAAGCCCAAAGACCGGTCCCTGGCAGAAGCTGGTGGCTTCGGCGGAGCGGCAGGCATTCGGCCCTCCAAGGGGCCAGGCTGGGGCGCACGGGCGGCGCTGTCATTCACCCCGGCCCTCAGAGAAAGCCCCCGTCCACCCCCTTCTTTCTCTTCCTTCCTTCTCCCCTCCTTCTACCTTTAAGGAGGACGAGTCTCTGGAGCTGGAAACACGACAAGGACGCTCTCTTGCGTCTGTGATCCCTCCTCAAGTCACCGCCAGAGAGAGCTGTCATTCTATGGCCCGCTGGCCACAACGGCGCTTGGATGGGGGTCCCAGAGTAGGGCGGTCACAGCTTCTACCTGGAGCCAAGAGCCAGGTGTCCCTTGTGGCTCGTCCAGGGTCTAGGGGACTGCGGTCTTCCCTGTTATCCCATCTGGAAGGCCAGTCGGGAATAGTCTTCTCCTCAAAGGGGTGTGCATGGTCCCAGGGCTCCCGGGGTCCTGCTCACTGGGCCAACTCCGCAACTCCAGGGGTGGCAGATCCTCACCAAGCTGGGACCGTCAGGAGGTCCCCAAGGACCTCAACACTGGCTCCAGCCTCAACCTGGCACCCAGGGACACCACCAGGCCTGCAAATGCGACTCTAACCTGATTCCTCATGCCAGTACATGCTGCGCTCAAGGACACGCGGGTCTCCCTGAGATGCTTTGAGAGAATAAACTAGGCCTGTCAATAGCCACTGGCCCAGGGTGAGTTAGGGTTTAGATGAAACAATTTTTAAAATGTGCCTTGAGTTGCTTTGAGAAGAGGCCAGGTGGACTTTCAACTTCCCGCTGAGTGACAGACTATCCAAAAAGGTGATGCCATGAACGTGGCTAGGTAGGGTGCAGTGGACACTTGAATGTCCAGCACTTGGGGAGGCCAAGGTGGCAGGATTACTTGAGGCCAGGAGTCCAAGACCAGCCTGGATAACATAGCGAGACCCTATCTTTACAAAACATTTAAAAATTAGCTGGGCATGGTGGTGTGCACCTGTAACACCACTTTGGGAAACCGA
Source organism: Carlito syrichta (assembly GCF_000164805.1). NCBI lineage: Eukaryota > Metazoa > Chordata > Mammalia > Primates > Tarsiidae > Carlito > Carlito syrichta. Next base: position 24,641 of record NW_007051995.1, on the reverse strand, counting down.
AGTGGAAGGATCACTTGAGGCCAGAAGTTCAAGGCTGCGGTGAGCTACACATCTCTGCTGTCCAACCTGGGTAACACAGAGAAACTGTCTCTCTCTTTTTTTTTTTGAGTCGGAGTCTCACTCCGTCGCCCAGGCTGGAGTTCAGTGGCACGCTCACGGCCACCCCAGCGTCGACCCGCTGGGCTCCGGCTATCCTTCTGCCTCTGCCTTCCAAGGAGCTGGAACTACAGAAGCATGCTACCACGCCCGGCTAATTTTTTTTATTTATTGTAGAGATGAGGTCTCACCAAGTGGCCCGGGCTGGTCTCGAACCCACGGGCTCAGGCCATCCACTCACCTCAGCCCCCCAAAGTGCTGGGATGATAGGCTGAGCCACCAAGCCCAGCCGAGGCTCTGTCTCTTAAATGAACAAAGAATGTGGCCGTGTGTCCGTGGCACCCGCGGGGTGAAGGATCTAGTGACACGAACGCTGAGCATGGAGGTGCCGGGATCTCAACACTCACACCCGGCAGGTTCCGGCCTGGGACTGGCCCTCCGTCATCTGATCGGGGTCTCTGCGGATTGCGGGGTGGGTGGGAATGAAAAGCCTCGTTCTCAGAAGCGGACTGAAGCACCACTGTGCAAAAACGTGCCGGCTGCCCAGAAGGGCCCCTCCGGTATAATGCCTAGACCTATCGGTTAGCTGGTGGCCCGGGAGAAACTGTGGACAGCTGGCCGGACCCCCAGTGCCTAACACAGAATGACATCGAGTTCCAGCCTTCCGAGGAAAGGAGGGAATTAACCCACTGTGTGCCTCCCTGCGAGGTTGCTCCAGCTGCACCCACACATGCCGTGTGCCAAGTGCTCTCATTCTCACTGTCATGGCTGAGATGTGCCAACGCTCCGTGAGGAAGTCATCCTGACTATCACCTTCTGACAGGGAAGGAAAGGAACTGAGGACCAGAGACTTGAAGTGACCAGCCTTGGGTCACATGGCTGGTGGGTGGTAGGGACAGGACTCAGAGCTGCAAATATTGTACCCCGACCCCCAGCCCGTGGGTCCCTCTCTCCCCAGAAGATCCCAATCAGGAAATCTGGACTCTCATATGAAAAACCAGACAGACCTGGCGTGGTGGCTCACGCTTCTGATCCCAGCACTTTGGGAGGCTGAGGCAGGAGGATTGCTTGAGCCCAGGAGTTTGAGACTGGCCTGGGCAACATAGGGTGACCTTGTCTCTACAAAGAATCAAAAAATTAGCCGGACATGGTGATGCACACCTGTAGTCTCGGCTACTTGGGAGGATAAGGTGGTAGGATTGCCTGAGACCAGTGGGGCGAGGCTGCAGTGAGTAGTGATTGCAACACTACACTCCAGTCTGGGCAACAGAGTGAGACCCTGTGTCAAAAAAACAACATTAAAAAAGGCCAGGCAGTGGGTCTTCCCTCCTTCCCTGCACAGTGGGTGATCTCTGGGCCCCTACTAATTCCTTATCAGAAAGTGGGCTCTTTAAGTCAACTGAATCACCTGGCTCTCCACCTCCTTCACCATCAGAACCCGATACTGAGACAAAATAACATCTCACTTTCCTTTCTTGCTTTGATGAAAACCAAAGCCCCAAAGGTTAAAGCCAGAGATCACCAGCCACTCCCCACACCAGCCTCCTGGGTTTGGAGTTTACCCCCAGCCCTAAGGGATCCCTGGCCAGGCACAAGACAGACAGGACTTCCCAATTTGTCAGTTCACTCTGTCTTTCCTGTTCCTTTTTTGAAAAAAAGCAGTGGGGCCCGGAGCACAAACAAGCTTCGAGAAGAGAAGATAAGGCGATACCCTCTTGTCACCATCCTGGTATTTTAACATCCAGAGATGGCGGCCCAGTGCTTGGGTTGGCAAAGAAAGTGGGGTAATTGATCTACCTTACGACATCTTCTAGAATGTACTCCTCCCTGCTTTAATTTCAGCCTCAAGGTGTGGAGAAGCAGGCTGCTTTCTGAAAAACAAGAAAAACACACCCCTCCCCGTTAACCAGGGGGCAGAATGGCTGCTGGCCCATCTCACGCCTACAACCCCGAAGGGTTCCTGGGAGGTCTAGGAGCTTCCTCCTGCTGGAGAACGTGGGTCAGGGTGGCCTTCCAGAGGGGTCTGTCCCGAGCGGCCATGGGAAGCCACGTTGTGGCTTGGGCTGAAGGTCCAGAGACAATGGCATGAAAGAAGGAAGTCGATTGTGGGTGGGCCAGAGCAGGGGGTATATCCAATTCCCCCTGTGATGGGAGAGCAAAGCCCTTCCTGACGACCGAGGGGGTCTTTGGGTGATGTCAGGGGAAGCGGGCACACAAGTGCGCATCGGGTGTTTGCCAAGAGAGCAGCCCGAAGCATTGGCAGGACCCTGGGGTACTCAGTCGGGAAAGGGGTTCTTCAGGGTGGCGGGAAGGGCCAGAGAACCAGAACACCTAGCCTTCGACTCCGGGGCACCACGTGATGGGGAGGAGGCCACAGCAAGGCCCGAGCCCCTCTGGCGGGGTGACTTCAGGTGGTCATTTCCAGCCTCTGGCCTCGGTCTGCTGCTCTGCCACGGGAGCTGATAGCTGACCTCCCAGAGTCGCCGTGAGTCCCACATGTAGTGGTGGGCGTGCAGGGGCTTCACACGCGGCAAAGTCCCCTTCAGAAGTCAGGAGGAAGCCCGGGGAGTGAGCGTCGGTCCAGACCGGGGTGACATTTCTGAGAGCCCATCACCATCTTCACCCCGTTGGGAAAAGCCTGTGTCTCTGGGCAGCCACTGAGAAGCAAACAGGAGAGAGGGCACATTTAGAATGTGCAGAGAAGAAAAGTGGTCACCGTTCAGACTGGCTGGCTCACGGTCACACACATTTCTGGGCCCTTCCCGAGCAGGCAATGGCATCTGGTAACCCCATTGTCTGCTATCGGCAGGGAAGAAAGTGGTAGACACGAGGGCAGATGGAGTTTGCCTAACGTGTCTGTTCTCTTCTTTGCTGCCTTTTCAACTCTTCTTGGGAATGCAGCAAAATAGCAGCTGTTCATAATTTCATGAATAAAGAACTATGTAAATTTCAACTATGAAAATGTGTTGCGTCTCTTGTGGGCAAAGCGTGGTGTGTGCTCTATTTCCATCTCCTGCGCATGCTGGAGTTTATCTAAACTGCATCCTCTGGGCAACTGCTCAGTTTCAGAATCAGTCTTGGCTGATCGTTAACAGACTGCTTCGCTACTGATCGCCACGGGCCAGAGCAACAGGCTTGGAGGCCGAGCTCCCGCCCGGGTTCCAACTCAAGGAACTACCGTCTCTGAGTGGGATGCCAGTCTCTATGTGTTTTTTTGTTGACTGGTCTGTAAAATGGGTGTAAGGATGACTGTTTCACAGAACATTTGCATAATCATGATGGAGCCAAGCATGTTTACGGTTTTCTTCCAAATCCCTGCAGGACGCCAAAATTGCCAGGGAAGGATTGCCAGAGTGCCTTGGCTGGGTCTACACAGACAAGCACAGTTCAGGAGCTGTTACCCCCTCACCAATCTCTACTACTGGGGCTTCTTGGCGACCTCTGGACACTGTTCTGAAACCACGTTGCGGGGAAGTATCTGCTCTCTTTGCTGATGGTGTTCTCGTTCATTTCAAAGGTGGCAGGAGCTGCCCTCCCCGTTTGAAAGGCATCAATGGAACCTATGGTGAAGGGATCCGAGGGGTGGAGCTAGGACCCCTGAGTGGACGCTGGAGTAAACAGTGTGCACATGCATCACCTGGGGGCCTGGCTCCAACGCAGACCGGCCCTGGGCAGGTCCAGGGCGGGGCATTTCCAGCCGGCTCCCAGGCGACATGGATGCAGCTGGTCCCAGAGCACACTTAGGACGGCTGGCCTCCCACATCTCGCCTAGCCCCCCCCCCGTTTCTGTCTTGGCGTGAGTCTGTGATCAGGTGGCCACTGAGGTCACTGCAAGGGGGTCCTGGTGGGCGTGGGCCAGGGAGGACAGCAACGGGGGTCCGAGAACCTCCCTCCCAGGGCGTTCCTCTTAGGACTTCCTTTCTCTTTTATTTAATTATATTTTATTTTTTCTTGTGCCGGGGGTCTCAGTCTGTCGCCCGGACTGCAGTGCAGTAGCACGTTCATGGCTAATTACAACCTTGACCTCCTGGGCTCAGGCAGTCCTCCCGGCTCAGTCTCTGGAGTAGCCGGGAGTACAGGCATGCGCCAATTCACTTGGCTAATTTAAATTTTTTTTTTTTGGAAATGAGATCTCACTCTGTTGCCTAGGCTGGTCTTAAATGCCTGGACTCAAGCAATCCTCCAGCCTCAGCCTCCCAGAGTGCTGGGATTACAGACACAAGCCACCGGGCCAAACCAGGGCTTCCTTTTTTTTTAATCCTCACAGACAAATGGTTTTCTGTTTTATGATTAACAGAGAGAGCCCCAATACTTCCTGACCCTCCACCCCTCTGAGGCCATTTGGGAAATCTCAGCCAGACCCAAAGGGCTTCTATCTAGGCTGGGGCTGGCCTGGTTACTGGGCTTCTGAGTCTCAAACTTTCCTCTCCACTGTCAAGGTGAACCAAAAGAACAAGCTACAAAAATGTCACTGTGCTCACAGGTAGGGATTTGTGACTGAGACCTTGTCTCTGGCCATCGTCATTTGCTGCCTGGGTCTCCCTCCTATTCCCAAAGCCCAATCCATTCCTGCCAGTGCCGATCAATGCTGAAGCCAACACTGAGTCCGAGCATATCCCAAAGGTTCCCCTCCCTCTACTAGGCACCAGGTCCTGTGTGGGGGACATAGCGGTGGCCAAACACAAGGCTTCGTCTCAGGTTGTGCCATGAAGACAAAGCAATCGATACATGAGGAGAGGGGCAAAGACCCCCGTGGACTGGGCTAGTCAGGGCAGTCTCCCTAGGGAGGTGAGATTTCAAGTGAGGCTTAAATTTGTAAGACAAAGGTCACTGGGAACAGGCCACTGGCAAGGTTGGGGAGTGGGTGAAGAAGGCGCATCCCAGAAAGACCCCACGGGACAAGCCCATTCAAGAAGCATGAGGGTAACACTGAGCAGTTTCAGTTCTTCAAAAGGTTGAACACAGAGTCACCCTATGACCCAGCAATTCCACTCCTAGGGACATACCCAACAGAACTGAACACATACGTTCCCACAGAAACTTGCACACAAATGTTCATAGCATACATTGTTTGGAAACAACCCAAATATCCATCAACTGGTAAGTGGATCAACACCATGTGTTGTGTTCCTGCAATGGAATATCATTCCGCCATCAAGAGGAATGCCACACTGATACACGAAAGAAGTCATTTGCTAAGCACTTACAGTGTTCATTCCATTTTTATGAAATGACCAGGACAGGCACACCTATAGAGACAGAAAGTAGATTAGCGGATGCCAGGAGCTGGCGGTGTGGGCTGGGGAGGAATGGGGAGTGGCCGCTAATGGTATGGGCTTCTCTTTGGGGCTGGAGAAAATGTTCTAAAACTGGTTGAGTTGATGGTTGCTCAGTTTGGCGAGTGTACCACAAACTATTAAAGGCTACGATGTGCATGGGTGAGATTGCATGACATGTCCATTGCGTCTCCATAGAGCAGTTCAGAAAGCAAGAAGAGGAAGAAACACAAGGGTGGGTCTTGGCCCAAGAGTCCTCAGTCTTGATCTGAAAACTTTACCCTTGACAGGAAAACCTCCACCCCATGCCCCCGGCAGTCTCTTCCAGATCAGTTCCTTCCTGTTTGTATCAGGGCAGTTATCCAGGAAGCAGGCTCTGAGACGGAGCTTCCAGTGCAGGAAGCTTACTGGGAATGGAGGGAATGGATCAAACCTGCCGGGTCAATACTTCTAAGGAAGTGAGGGCAGCCAGCTTGAGCAGGAGAAGAGTCGAGCTCTCTGTGAAGTCACAAAAGCTTCAACCAATTCCATGGGGTCCTCTGGAACTGGGGCCATCTATCAGAGTGGTCCCACATTGAGACACGGAGACTGGGCCTTTATAACCCCTGCCCTGCATTGACTAGCCATGGATGTCGGCTGCCTCCAGGGAGGGCCATGACCTTGAGCAAGGTGGCTGTGTCTTTGGGAAGGGCCATCCTTGAAAAAGAACTCAGCCGAATGCTGTCGGCCGCCAGCATTCCCAGCAGAGGGGCACTGAAAGTATCAGTCCTGAAGGGATGATGGGCAGTTCCCCATCCTTTCCAAAAGGCTGACCCACTCCCTACCTGGTCAGAAAGAGAATCCCAAGAGTGACCTGTGCGCTTGGCTCACAGCATAGAGACAAGAGAAAGCAAACTTGTTTCCAAAAGACCGTCATAAAGTTGTTCCTTTTTTTAGAGACAGGAGCTTGCTATGTGGCCCAAGCTGATCTCGAACTCTGGGACTCAAACAATCCTCTTGCCTCAGCTTCCCAAAGTGTACAGCCATGAGCCACTACACCCGACCAGGACATTCTTTAACATTTGTTGCATGATAGGACATTTCTGGCACAAGGAGGAGGAACTCAATTCTTGACTTCTTTCTCTTTTAAGCATTTTTAAAAGTTGAGATAAAATCTACATAACATTCCCATTTGTTTTTGCTTGGGTTTTTTTTGGGTTTTTTTTGTTTTTGAGACAGTCTTGCTGTCGCCCAGCCAAGCTGGAGTGCCATGGCATGATCACTACAGCCTCGAACTCTCAGACTCAAGTGATCTCCGGCCTCAGTCTCTCAATTAGCTGGGACTACAGGCATGTGCCACCATGCCCAACTAATTTTTCTAGTTTTTGTAGAGACGAAATCTTACTATGTTTCCTATGCTGGTCTTGAACTCCAGGGCTCAAGCAATCCTCCTGCCTTGGCCTCCCAAAGTGTTGGAATTACTGGCATAAGCCTCCATGCCTGGCCAGTTTTTAAATCTTTTTCCTCTTCGCCCCCTGCTATTTGAAGGCACTGTGGCACAACTCTCATCCTTGAAGCAGCAGCAACTCTGACAGCAGAGAAACTAAGATCAATGAGGAGTTTTAAAATGGCAAAAATGATGACAGTAATGAGCTGTCTTGCTACTTATGGGAAATTGGTTAAGTCAGTCTGTATTCAAAGAGATGGAATTTTCAGTATAGTTCCGGAACATCCTTGATTAGTTGTATGCACAGGTCACTAAAAGGCATTTCACCCATTTCATTGACGTGAAATACAAAAACATGGACTATTCCCTTGAGTATTTTTTGACAGAAAAAAAGGGGAAACAGACATTAGGGCATATGGCTACAGTTTTTTTTTTTTTCCTTAATAATACATGATGTTCTGTCCCACAAATGAAAACAAATTGGATCACCAAATTGCCTGAGTCACCTGAGAAACCACAGTTTAACACCACCTTCCAATACCCAGAGTTCTCATCTCTGAATTAAATTAAGTAGATAAACAAGTTAAAAAAAAAAACCTTAAATAATTATAGAGGTGGGCAGAGATTTTTGTGATCAAAATTGTTGATAACACTTGTATGAGAAACGAAAGACATCACATATAAAAATTTAATCTGAATGTTTTTGTTGTTAAAAATCTCCTGTGAATCATGAATTATGACAAACATGACCCGGGAAGGCTGCGAACAAGTTGATTCAAGTATCTCAGGCATCTGATGATCTCACGCCCCAGTCCGGCTCAGCTTCTGGGACGGTTAGGATTTTATCAGGTTCAGAGCTCACTGATGGCCTCATGCTGGCTCCAGGCCTCGCCCGGCTGCTTCCACGCCGGTGGCGCCAGATGTTTGGGAAGCATTCAGGAAACTGGACGACCAGAGCTTGGGCTGGTAACCCGAGCGCAGGAAGAGGTGGCTGGTATTGCTCTCCTGTTCTCTTTCTTTTTTTGAGTCAGGGTCTCTCCTCACTCTGTCACCCAGGCTGAAGGGCATAATCACAGCTTACCATAGCCTCAACCTTCTGGTCTCCGGCGATCCTCCCTCCACAGCCTCCCAAGTAACTGGGAATACAGACACATGCCACGACTCCTGGATAAGCTTTTTATTTTTGTAGACATGGGGTCCCGCTATGTTGCCCAGGCTGGTCTCTAACTCCTGAACTCCAGCAATCCTCTCGCCTCAGCTTCCCAAAGTGTTAGGATTACAGGCGTGAGCCACTGCGCCTGGCTGTGTTCTCTTGCTCTCGAGTATAAAGATCCTAAAAACGGGCAGCACAGGGGGATCAACTTAGACCTCAGGACCCTGGAGCTGTGACTCTTTCCTGAGGAATGAGCTCCTTCCTTCCTGCATGTATCAAACATCAGGGTAGCCTCACAAAGGGGGACAGAAGACACGCCGGCCCTCGCATGCGGTGGTTCAACTTTGAGCCAAGGAGGAAGTCAGTGACAAGCCTGGTGTCTGGTGTGTGCAGGTAGCGTGATGTTAGGTCACCCTCTAACAGCTGTCCAATCAGAGGAGAGGGGCCCTGGCCAGTCAGGGTGGACACCAAGGGACCGTGGGTCCTACTGGTGTGCATGGTGTAGGGGGAGAGCAGGGAGAGTCTGATGGGCTGGAGCTGATGGACAGTCAGTAGGGCCTCAGCACTTAATTCCACAGAAAATGGAGGGGCATGGAAGGTGAGCAGGGGCGTGGCCAGGTGAGAGGCTCACCCAGGCAGCCCTGGGGAGTGGCTGGCGGATGACTTGGCCCCGCCTCCCGTGAACTTGAGAATACAGAGGCCGAGATGGAGAGAATAAGGGACGTGGAAATTACAAGGATCTGGGCCATTGCTGCCAATCTTCCTCTCTTTCTGATGTACGGCCAGAGTCCAGTCGCCGTGTCCACGTCCATCCTGTCTCCTCCGTTCATGACCTAGAAGCCACCCGAAGTAGGAATTAGGCCATGCAGACTTGATGTCTGCACCACCTCCTAATTCCCTTTCTCCAGCCCCACCTAATACCACACGTGTCAGGGTTGCCTGGCCTAGAGCAGCCCTGCCCAGCCTGGAGGAAAGTCCATACTTACCCAGGTCCCATGGGGTGGGGGTTGCCGTCTCCACCAAGGTGAGCCCATGAAGCCTGGCCTCCTGTAGGGCTGGCCAGAGGACGTGAGGCAGCCTCAGCACACCATGGGTAGGTGAATGACATCATCCCGGAACCACAGGAAGTCCTAGCTCCCAAGAATGTGAGCACCCACTCTGTGCCCGGCGTGCACTTTGTGTGTGTGATTTCTTTTATTCCCCACCACAGTGTTTAAACAGTCTCGCTTCCAAATGACAAAGTCACAGAAGACGCTGTCACGTAGGTTACCCCTCAAGATGGGTACACGGTGGGATAAGTAGAGCCTGTAAGTTGGCTGGGCGAGAAGCTAGACGCTTTGGCAAACCACCCCGCTCTCATGTGTTGCCTGCTGATCCGTTAAAACTGCAAATTAGCCAGAATCGGTGGCTCAGCCTGTAATCCTGCGCCTTGGGAGGCTGAGGTGAGTGGATTGCCTGAGCCCGCGGGTTCGAGACCCGCCTGGGTAACTTGGCGAGACCTCATCTCTACAATAAATAAAAAAATTAGCCGGGCGTGGTAGCGCGTGCCTGTAGTTCCAGCTACTCAGAAGGCTGAGGCAGAAGGATCCCCGGAGCCCAGCAGGTCGAGGCTGCGGTGGCCGGGAGCGGCCACTGCCCTCCAGTCTGGGCGATAGAGTAAGACTCCAACTCAAACAAAACAAAACAAAACAAAGCAAACACGAGTCACAGACCTTTGGGGCTGACTCCAATTCCTGAAACCCGCAAATGTGAAGTCCACCGGTGTCGAGGGTCTGACACCCAGTGAGTGGGCACCCCCCCACAGCCCCAGGCTGGTTCGACAGTGGTGGAGCCGGGATTCGAACCCTGCTATAAAGTCTTGCTGCTTTCACTTCCCTGCCCACCTCCTTTTGGGGACGACCATCCCAAGTGATCTCGATGTCCGAGATTTAAGGTGCAAGAAATCCCACGAAAGCACAGAGTTGCCACTCCATCATTCTTCCAAGAGGGACTGTAAAAGGTGGACTTGACCAAGTTCCCGTTCACATAGGCCGGTCTTCAGATCCAGGCTTCAAGGCTAAGTGTTAGTCATAAAAATAATAGAAGGCTGGGCACAGTGGCTCACGCCTGTCATCCCAGCACTTTGGGAGAACAAGGTGGGAGGGTGGCTTGAGCCAAGGAGTTCGAGACCAGGCTGGGCAACATAGCAAGACCTTGTCTCTACCGAAAAGTAAGAAAATTAGCCAGGTGTGGTGGCGTACGCCTGGAGTCCCAGCTACTCAGGAGCCTGAGGGGGGAGGATTGCCTGAGCCTAGGAGGTCGAGGTTGCAGTGGGCCATGCTCATGCCACTGCACTCCAGCCTGGGCTACAGAGTAAGACCCTGACTCAAAAAACAAACAAACAAATGAACAACAACCAAAAAACCCACAAACCCCAAAAGTAATGGAGAAGCTGAAGGTCACCCAGCTGGCTCCTGGATGCTTCTCCCTGTCCCAGTGCCCTGTGGGCCCTTGGCTGCAGCCTTACTTTGCAAAACTCTCCTTCCCAATCTTCACCCGGGCCAGAAACCACAAGCATCCCCCAAGACTTTCCAGGGCCATTTGCAAGCGCATGTATTACATCGCTCCTCTGTACAGCAGGAGACGGGGAGTCCAACTGCTCCCCCCGTGAACACACGGCGTTAATGGCATCTCACTTAATCCTCAGAGCTCAACGTTCTCCGACCAGAACAGCAGAGGACCATTGCCCCAGCCCCGGCCGGAGATGCCGCTGTTGAGCACAGCCACGAATACCTTCATTCCTCCAACACATCATTATTGCCAGAGTCAGGCCCTGGAAGCAAAACAGGGAGAAGGAGGAGGCAGAGCTGGACGCTGCTGCCCTGTGCTTCGAGGTCAGCAGGAAGGAGAGGCAGGCCAGGGGGGCTCCAGGCGCTTGATGCGGCATGTCCTGATGATGTGGCAAATGAGCCAGCTCCTAACTGGACGCCACTTTGCCGAGTTGCTGCATGTTTTATTTTTGTTCACTTACGTATATATCAAATATATATGTTTTTAAATTTCTGCTGTATCAGGCAGGGGGCTGGCAAGAAGTAGAATAAAATGAAGATGATTTGGTCGGACTCGGTGGCTCAGCCTGTCATCCCAGCACTTTGGGAGGCCGAGGCGAGAGGATCGCCTGAGCCCGGGGGTTCGAGACCAGCCTGGCCAACTTGGTGAGCCCTCGTCTCTACAATCAATCACAAAAATTAGTCGGGTGTGGTGGCGTGTGTCTGTAGCTCCAGCTACTTGGAAGACGGAGGCAGAAGGATCGCCGGAGCCCAGCAGGTCGAGGCTGCGGTAGCCGTGAACGTGCCACTGCACTCCGGCCTGGTTGAAGGACTGAGACTCCAACTCACACACACAAAAAAAAGATGATTTGAGGGAAGTTAAGAAGGGACTAGAGCCAGGCTCGGTGGCTCAGCCTGGAATCCCGCGCCTTTGGGAGGCTGAGGTGAGTAGATGGCCTGAGCCCGCGGGTTCGAGACCCGCCTGGGCAGGCGAGACCTCATCTCTACAATAAATCAAAAAATCAGCTGGGCGTGGTAGCGCATGCCTGTAATTCCGGCTACTTGGAAGGCTGAGGCGGAAGGATCACCGGGGCCCAGCAGGTCGAGGCTGCGGTGGCCGGGAGTGGCCACTGCACTCCAGTCTGGGCGACCGAGTGAGACTCCAACTCAAAAAAAAAAAGCAAAAGTACAGAGAGAAGCAGGGGTTAGGGGAGTTAAATGAGAATAACTGGCCAGGTGTGGTGGCTTATGCCTGTAATCCTGGTGGTGTACACCTGTAATCCCAGCTACTCAGGAGGCTGAGGTGGAAGGATTGCCTGAGCCCAGGAGGTCGAGGCTGTGGTGAGCCGTGATCACTGTGATCATGCCACCGCCCTCCAGCCTTGACGACAGAGTGAGACTCCAACTCAAAACAACAAATAAACAAGCAAAGAGAATAACCATGCAAAGGGTGGACAAGGACCCCTAAGGAAAAAAAAACCAGGCACCTGCCCACAGGGGCCTTCTCCAGGATCTACTGAACTAGGGAAAAATTATTCCTCAAAGCCGAATGTTTCTGAGAAGTCGGAAGCTTTGGAGAGGGAAGAGTCTTTGGCAGAGAAACGGGACCATCAGGATAGCTGGTTAACCTGCACCCCTTTAGTATTCCAGGGTGCACAGGTGACTCCCAAAGTGATTGAAGGCTAGGGTGGTGATAGCGATGGTTTATAACCATCCTGTCTGTATTGATCAGCTAAACCGATAACAACCAGCTGTCCCATCCCTCTGTACTGTGACTCCACAGACACGATGCGTGTGCATCTGGGCCTTAACAAGAGACCACGGAGGCTGAGTAATGTTTGGGCAGATAAAAAAAAAAATGATTGCATTAAGCAATAGAATCTTCAGCGATCGACAGCTGTTGGTATGGGAGCTTTCAATCTTTTATTTTGTCTCAGGCTGAGCAGCTAAGTCTGGTGTTTAGCCGTATTTTGTATTGATTTTCCAGATGACAAAGAAAATTTCCAAAGCTGTCAAACAAACACGAGACACTTATGAAACGAAGTTACATTCCATGGCGATGCATGCGTCCTTTCCTCATCTATTATGGATATTTCATTAGCAATTAGTCAGAAAATTTTGAAGCTGGCTTCGGAGTCTGTCATTTAGAGCTTTCGTATCAATTTCCTTAAAACGTAAGAAATAACGTTCCTATAAATAAAGCAGAAGGCTAAGGATGTAAGCTGATAATGCAATGCAGAAAGGAACACATAATTTCCAAACATATGCAATCATGAAAAATAGAATAACAAAGGAAAGCAGTGTTTCAAATTAAGTTCCTAAATGTAAATTTCATTTAAGCCTCATAAAATATCACATATATTGCAGCAATACCATTTAATTATTAAAAATCCTATCCAACTGGATTAATAACTATGTAAAAAATGCTTGTGTAAATCCTACGTCTTCCTTCACTCGGCAGTCCCTCATTATGAAGACCGTCCCTCATTTTAGAATGAATTTTTTTTTTTCCCTCAAAGACCTGCTGTTAACGTGTTTTTAACACTGCAAATGATTTACATCATTTGCAAAGAAAAGCAGAGAAAGACAAAGAAAAGCAGAGAAGATGTCTCAGATGCATCGTTTTAGGTTCATTTTTTACCTACTATTCTTCTTAGGCTCAGGTACATTTTAAAGAAACCTAATGCATAAAGCTTTGAAGGAAGGGAACTAGTCTTTGCGTGTGCTAGATAGCTCAAAGACACCAGACATATGTTATCTTAATTACTCCTTACAAGTCCAAGAGGCAAGTTTTACAGATGGGAAAAGAGATTACCCAGCCAATAAGGAGCTGGGTCTGATCTGAAACCACACGCTTTGCTTCACCATTTTGGGCTTTTCCCACTACGTCACGCTGCTAAGGCAACCTGTAATCGTTACACGCTATGATTCCCAGTATTACGATTCACGTCGAATTCCATGGCCTGGTGATTTGGCTTTCGCCTGATAGCAGCAGTAGGGCCAGTCTCATCCGTGACTTTGGAGTGTCTCCAGATGGACCATGCCGTGCAAATTCAGTCTCAGTTTGGGGACTAGACAACCAGGCGGGATGGGCAGGGGAAGTTTCTGTCTGTGTGTAAAATATGTCTCTGAAGTTTCTGTTGGCCTATTGTGGTTGCTTTTTACTCAATGATTATTGCAATACTGGCCAAAGGACACCAAACAGTAAGACCTCAGTTGTTCAGTGGGTTTGGAGGTAGGCGGGAAGGCTGCTTTTATTCCTTGAGACCTGTTGCTTCTTTCATTTTGTTTGGGCTTCTGAGCCTTTCGGCTTGGGGAGAAGTTTGGTGGTTCACTCCACCACCATTTCTAGCAAGTCAGGACGATGAAACCAGTGGCTCAGAGGTAGAGGCCAGAGCCTGGGAAAGATGAGTTCATTACCTGATTACAGCAGGGCCCAGGACTCCAAAGGTTGCATGTGTGTGCCTTGGGGGGTGAGGAATAACTGACAGGCCTTCTGGCTCCGTGAACTCATGACCCAGGAGAGAAAGGCACCACGGATGCCCATCTGCCCCCAAACCTGTTTATTCGAAAACTTATGAGACATCGAAGAGACCTTGATCCAGAGAGCTCCGGCCAGACCAGAAGTTAAGTGTGATCTGGGATGGCCTCTTCTCTTGATTCCTGGTTTGCTACCTCCAGGGACAAAGCTGGCCCACTGTGGGCCATAAGCCTATCACCTGGGGACGAAAAGGTAATTGTTAATTTCAGCGTGATCCATGAAGGCCCGGTCACTTTCTGGCAGCTGGTCATTATTTGTGAGAGGGCAGGGCCATGAAGAGCACCTGCTTTACCTTGGCAGCTACTCTTCTTGTTTCTTTTCTTTTCTTTTTTATTTTATTTTTATTTTTTTATTTTTTGCGTTGGAGTCTCACTGTCGCCCAGACTGGAGTGCAGTGGCTGCTCCCGGCCACCGCAGCCTCGACCCGCTGGGCTCCGGCGATCCTTCCGCCTCAGCCTTCCGAGTAGCTGGAATTACAGGAATGCGCTACCACACCTGGCTGATTTTTTAAAAATTTATTGTAGAGATGAGGTCTCGCTGCCCAGGTGGGTCTCTAACCCGCGGGCTCAGGAAATCCACTCACCTCAGCCTCCCAAAGGCGCGGGATTACAAGGCTGAGCCACCGAGCCCGGCTAAGCTTTATTTTATTGTTTTATTTTATTTTATTTTATTTTGAGTTGGAGTCTCACTGTCGCCCAGACTAGAGTGCAGTGGCCGCTCCCGGCCACTGCAACCTTGACCTGCTGGG
>NW_007051995.1:6714-9726 GCF_000164805.1 Carlito syrichta | reverse complement strand
GGTCTCGGACCCGCGGGCTCAGGCAATCCACTCACCTCAGCCTCCCAAGGCGCGGGATTACAGGCTGAGCCACCAAGCCCGGCTTATTTTATTTTTTTTAACAACAGTTTCAGATTTATGGAAAAATTGACCACATAGTACAGAGAATTCCCATGTAGCCCCTTCACTGCACGAAGTTTCCCTATCATTACCATCTTACATGAGCAGAGTACATTAGTTACCGTTAATAAACCACCTTGATACATTGTTACAAACTAAAGTCCACCGGTTACTCTTTGTGGTTAATTGTTTCATGGACTGTGGCAAACGCTTAATGTCATTACAGTGTCATACAGAATAGTTTGCTTGTCCTAGAACTGCAGTTCTAGGGACACATTTCTCAGGCGTTTTTATTATCCTGAAGTTTAGAAAAAAACGATACTGCAGGAACAAGCAAATAAGAACAAATATCTTCGTGACCCGCCCGGGCAACTTGGCGAGGCCTCATCTCTACAATAAATCAAAAATTAGCCGGGCGTGGTGGCGTGCGCCTGTAGTTCCGGCTACTCGGAAGGCTGAGGCGGAAGGATCGCCGGAGCCCGGCTGGTCGAGGCCGCGGTGGCCGGGAGCGGCCACTGCACTCCAGTCTGGGCGACAGAGTGAGACTCCGACTCAAAAGAACAAATATCACACTCCCCCGATGGACTTGGGAGCATTGTAGGATATGGATCTGGGCTGGTGAACAAAATGCTGTGATCGCTGTGAAGAGAGATGGCCCAGAGTGAAAGACAGTTATCGAAGGAGGGTGGGGCCGGAGATTTCTTCTGGAGTAAGAAAGGAGGAAGAAAAATAAGACTGTCACTGAGTGATGTCGCACAAGGCCCAGGCCTCGCTTTCTGTGTATTCACTCACTTAATCCTAGCACAGACCCTCCGGGTCCGTTCGATAGTTATCTTAACCCCCATCGTTTGATCTCCTTTGCACCACAGCCCTATGGGACGGGTTAGTTATGGTTCAGAGACTACGGGTGAGGACACAGTGTGACTCAGAGAGGTTAAGTAACCAGTCCAAAGTAGCCCAGCTAAAAAGCTGCGGGCGGAACCCAGGGTCTGCACACAGGTCTGCCCGTCTGATGCCCACGCCTGTGACCTTCTTTGCCCCCGTCTCCTCTGAAATGCAGGTGAGGATTTAGCTCTTTTCTTCGTCTTGTAGGATGCCCACTGCAAGTGTTCCAGGGAGTGGAGGGAGGCCGTTTCTTAAGCGAAGCAGCAACAGGAAATTCAGTCTATTGTCTGAAACAAGAGGTGCAAACAAGTCCCCGCTTTGAAGTGCTGAATAACAAATTCTGCCGGGAGTGGAAAGGCGAGAAGCTACAAGATTCTTGAGCTGGTGTCAAATGTGCACGGCGCAGGACACGAGGGGAAGAGGCAGCCCTGGGAGAAACTGGGGCAGGATTTGTTTGAAGAGACCGGGTCTTAAATAGATCAGGCTGCAGTGGCCAGCAAGGGAGGCCAGAGGGTCATTTCTTTCTCTCTCTCTCTCTTTTTTTTTTTTCCTAAGGGAGTCCGTTTTTTGAAGCGAAACACAGCAATCAAAGGTGGGGGCGAGAGGCAACCAGCTCAACTGCAAAACGCAGACCAGTTTCAAAAGAAAACAAAACAAAACCCCACCACCTGGTCTGACTTGGTTGGTAATAAAATGCTATCGGATGAACGGAGCTTGTGTAAACTAATCCCACCTCCCACTCACAAGTCAGTATTACATTTAGGAATGAGAGAGGCTAAGATACCGACTTGGAATTGCTTGCAATTGCTTCAGTAAACTGCCCGCCTTGGACTCTCCTAGCATATCCATGACCCCACCCTCCCAGCCATAGTTGAAGCCAGAATGGGATTGTTAATCAGATACTTCCCCAGACAGGCCATTAAATCAGACTCCCCTAAAGTGAAGAAGTAAGAACCCTCGGCAATTAGTAAGTAGATTCTCAATGAGGACCAGGAAAACACTTGCTTTTCCAGCCGCTTAGCTTGCCAGCCGCCCCGTCTTCCTGGACTTACGGGGGGCTTTTGACTCCCTCGTTGTCTTTGCTTTGCAATCGATGTCTCATTCAAGACCAAGGTCAAGTTATCAATCTTTATTATAGATGCCCTGGGTCAGGGCGTCTGGAGCCTCCACTGCCACAGAGAGATGTCTGGAGACAAAACCTCCACCGGGAAGAGCTGCTGGCAAGTCAGCTGCTGCAAGGTAAGCTTGAAGGAGCTGCCCCCACCTCACCCCCACCCCCACCTCCCGCTCTGGGTAATACCTAGGACTTCCTCAAGGGGGGAGAGGGAGGCTCCCTTCTGGGCACCCCAGGTAGGTTCTGACCAGGCTGTGGCCCAGGTACGGCGGGACAGCTGCCTGTAGGTCCAGGGTGGTACAGAGGCAGCCTTTGGCTTACCAGAGAGGAAGCCACATTGGAGAAGTCCTTTGGCACGTCTGAGCCTCGGGTTTTCTTAGACGTGAAGGGGGCGACGATGCTTCCTACCTTGCAAACCTGCTGTGAGGATTAGAGATAAGCTTGTGTAAAGCTCCGTGGATAATAATAGTTGTTACTGGGTGGTTTTGCAGGCAAAGATGACGCTTCCAGGCTTGGGACTTCCCCTCTGGCCTTTACAACCTCAGGAGGTCAGTAGGTCACGGTGATGTCCTGCGTGGCTCTAGTCTCCTTCCCCTCCGTGGGGGAGACCTAACTAACCTCAGAAGACCCCAGAAGTCTAAGAGAGGTACATGGCTGGGGGCCTGGGACCATGAGGTCTCGAGAGTATTATCTGCACCCTACAGAAAAGGAATTGCCTGGAGTCGGGCTTGGTGGGATCTTGACTCCACAAAACAGAATTTTCTTGGGCACCTGAAGTAAGTTACAGAATCAAACCCATGACTTATTTCCAAGGTCTTCCTGGCTAGATTTTAAGCTCTTCCCGGGGCAGGAGCTACTGCATTTTATTCAGTTGCTACCTGCCACGATGCACATGTACACACACACCCCCACCC
>NW_007051995.1:4228-6694 GCF_000164805.1 Carlito syrichta | reverse complement strand
CCCACCAGCAGCAGCTGGATACAGGCTTCAAGCACAGTTGTAGATTTGCGTTGACTTGATTTCGCATCACCTTTGAGAAGTTTGACTTCTCTGTATATGGTTGTGGTCTCAGTCCTGATTTCTGAAATTGAAGGTCCCAGGTACACAGGTCTCGAAGTTGAATATTAGACTAGCCTTTGCCAAAGTCGGGTCTACTGAAGGCACGTAGAATTCTGACGATTAGTGTTTACATTGCCCAAACAAAGAAGGCCGAAGATTACCGTGCTCTGTGGCATGAAGAATGCATATCAGAGAAGTAAAGGCCTTTAGTAAACCAGCTATGACATGCTGTAGGATGAGAGGGTGGTGGGAGGTCTTCTGTCACCCTGGGGTCTTGTCCCACAGTGCTTAGCTCTCCCGTGGAGACAGGACAGAGAGCTGGGACTCCTTAACCTAGCTCAGCCTTCAGCCCTGGCACGCAGTAGGCCCTCAATAAATATTGGTTGGAGGAATAAATAAATAAATACATCAGTTGCTTCAGAAACTCATTGGGCGGGTGTGCTGGCTCACGTCTGTAATCCCAGCTATTCTGGAAGCTTGAGCCTGGGAGTTGGAGTCTGCAGCGAGCTATGTTCGTGCCACTGCACTCTAACCTGGGTGGCAGGGAGAGACCTCGTCATTAAAAAATAATAAAATTAGATTTAAAAAAAGAAAAGCATCGGGAGAGGGTAGCTGAGATCAATCATATCATTAAAAGGTGGCCAGAAAACTGAGCAGGTCCTTGGGAGCCTGGCTGAGAAATCTAATCTCTCTATTAAACGACAGCTTTTTGGTGCTCTGGGTCTCAGTCTGCTTGTCTTATAAAATCAGACTCGAGTGCCAGCGGGGGTACAGAGAAGCAACTGGATGAAATGCAGTTGAGTGAGATGAAGTAGTAACAGCTGACCTTGATTGGGCACTTACTGTATGCAGGTGGAACGCTGAGCGTTTTGTGGGGGTGTTCTCATTTAATCCTCACTGCATAGGATGAGGTGTGCGCTTCTGATGTAGAAACGGAGACACAGGGAGGTTGGAGAACGTGCTTAAGGTCTAATAGTTCTTCTTCAGAACTTGACTCAGGAGTTGCGTTCCTCAACAGCAAGCCACCTCTCCTTAGCTTTTGCTGTTGGGTGCTGACATGCTCTTAAGACAAGGGTCCTTTTTGATACAGGGAGTGGGAGATGGGCCCTCAAGCGGAAATGGCTCATTCACAGGAACTGCACATCCCTTGCAGCACCGAGGCACACAGTCCGAAATGACAGTTTTCCCCGTCGCCCCATCAGAGATGCCACCAGTATCTTCCTATCTAGTTGGCCTTTGAGATGCCAGCCTGGGCACCCCTTCCAGGACTCTCAGCTTAACGGAGCACTGTTTCCCCTCCGTAAGGGTTCAGTCTCTCCCTTTCCTCCACCTTTCTCTCCCCCCGCTTAAGACTTGCCCTGTCCAGGGCCCCATCGTTTCTGAAATCTCTTGTTGCCTAAACTGAGAAGGATCTCAGTTCTCTGCTCAGATCAATGTGAATGCCATAGCACACATTCGCATTTAACCAATTCCTTTCCCGGATGTTTGTCTGTCTTGTGCTTAAGGTAGAATTATGGTTATTACTATTTTCTTTTTTTTTTTGAGTTGGAGTCTCACTCTGTTGCCCAGACTGGAATGCAGTGGCCGCTCCCGGCCACCGCAGCCTCACCTGCTGGGCTCCGGCGATCCTTCCGCCTCCGTCTTCCCGGTAGCCAGAATTACAGGCGTGTGCTACCACGCCCGGCTGATTTTTTGATTTATTGTAGAGATGAGGTCTCGCTGCCCAGGCGGGTCTCGAACCCGCGGGCTCAGGCCATCCACTCACCTCAGCCTCCCAAAGGCGCGGGATGACAGGCTGAGCCACTGAGCCCAGCTCCCCAAGCCCTTTTTAAAGAACACAAGGATCCTGCACAGTCAGTGTGGGATTTGGCACTGCATCCACAGTACCTTCCTCCACTCCCCATAATGACTTCAGTTTCTCTCAAATGCCTTTGCATTTTATATTCACTTCAATTAGTAGTAATGGGACAACACTTTGCACCTTTATGGGATCTCTCCTTGGAGAGCTCAAAAGTATTTTACAAGAAAGTGTTAATTATTTCCATTTTACAGGCAGGAAACCTGAGGCAAGGTCAAACAGTGACTCAATGGCAAAATTAGGACTTTGTTTTCCCTCTCTGTTTTCAATTGTCTGTTATAATCACTAGATTATGCCACCCCTTCTAGGTTAGAGTCAAATTGCAGTTTAAGGGGATGACACAGGCTCTCCTGCATCTTTATTGCTGTCTCCCTGTTACAAAGGCAGTGTATGCTCCTGTCGAAAATATGTAAAATTCTGAAATATTATTAATATTACAGGCTGGCTCAGCCTATAATCCCAGCACTTTGGGGGGCTGAGGGGAGTAGACTGCCTGAGCCCGCGGGTTC
>NW_007051995.1:0-4208 GCF_000164805.1 Carlito syrichta | reverse complement strand
GCTGGGGTGGCTGTGAGTGTGCCACTGCACTCCAGCCTGGGCGACGGAGTGAGACTCTAACTCAAAAGAAAAATAAAAGTCACCTACAAATTCTTCATCCAGAGACACCCACTGTTAGTTATCAGCCTCCTTTTTTCCCAGCATTCTACATGGATATAGGATGTGCTGTTTTTTGTAGTTGAGGTCAGATTATATCTTGCTTTCTTATCATATAATAAACATTTCCCGATGTTACTACATATTTTACAAAACATAATGTTTCATGGCTACATAATATTTCATCATTTATTTAACAATTCCCATTTTTTTACACATTTAGGTCATTTGGTTTTTTTTTGTTTGATTCGTTTGTTTTGTTACCAGAAATATCTCTGTGATAAAAATATTTGTATTTAATTTTTTTCTTTAACATATATGCTTTTCAGATTCTATGAATGCATGTGAGTGTGCGAATATTTTAACAAGAAAAAAATAGTTGTTAGTTGCCAGGCCCACTTACCTGACTTTTTTTCTTTCCATCACCCACCTTTTTTGCACAAAAACAAAATTTTGACATCCTCTGAGAGCCTGCCCTGGTGAAAGCTCACTACTTAAACCTCTAAAGATATCATAATACAGACTCTCAAAAACTGACACTAGATCAAATATTTAATGTGAATGGAGCTTGGGGGAATTAAAAAAAAAAAAAGTTTTCTATTCCTGCTAGAAATATCAGCTTCCCTATTTTCCACTGGAACAACCTTTCAAAATCTCACAAACCACACTTACCCAGGAAAACAATCATATACAATCTGACAGTGCTTATGACAAAAGAAAATCTAATTACATTTCATGAAAACAAATCTTCATTCAGCCCCAACTGTATAACTGCAGAGATGTGTCATAAAAGAGCGTGTGGAGAAACAATACTTTGCTTTGTATTATGAATACAACTATAAAATAAACAACCCATGTCTATACCCTACATGTCCTGGCACCAGGGACATATTTGTTGTTGAAAATATTGGAAGGCAAGCTGGTATTATAAGAGCAGTATTAATAAGGAAAGCTCAGTACAAATAGAATGCACATGGTTCATATCTCCCAGGAGGAAAGAAGGAATTGAATACAAGGTCTTAGCATAGAACTTGAACTTTACATTAAGCAAGATTATAATAATATTTATACAGTGCTTTGCATACTTCAAGCCTTCTCAAGCTACTGACTATGTTACACTATTAATTTCTAGTGATTCAGTGATGACATCAGTGAGAGTCATGTAGGATGGCATTTATTTCAATAGTGTCCAGGAAATATGAACTATGACATTTACGTGGGTGTCTCATGAGGAGAAGGTAAAAAGGGAAAAGTGAGTTATTAGTTTTCATAAACTCGAAATACCAGAAAATGTATATTAGAATATAAGATTTGTAAAAAAGAGATAGGAGCCAGGGGTGTAGCTGGTGAGGTGGGCTTTGGAAGCTGTGTGATAACTACAAGCCCCGGGTCCTCTCTTAGGACCCTGAAGTCCCAAAGCAACGAGCTGTTGAGTCCATTAAGCTAGATGTACTTGTGTAGTTTAAGCCCCTTCCATCTGAAGAACCTAGCTACAAGCCTTCTTGTTGAAGACAAACAGAACAGAACGTAATCATTAGAGGTGAAGAAAGATACCTAGAGCGGGTGTCATCAACATATGCTGTCCAGAAGTGGAAGACAGGATGAAATGGCGGGCCTGAAATTAAGTCTTTGAAGATTTCAAAAAGGGTCTTGGAGACTGAGAAATGCTGTCACTAGAGACAGGCTCGGAGGGTGGTGAATAGGAGAGTCTACTGTTTAGAAATCATCATAGTTTGTTCTTACAAGTTGGGCAGGTTCTTGGTACAATTATATAACTACACATACATTCAGCATATAGAGATGAATTATTTACTATGCATGTAATTACATGCAGCAAAATGTGTACTTTTATTTGGTGGGTATTTACATAGTACAGTGAATAGTGCACTTAGAAATAATTAACATAAAGTATTATTTAAAAAACAAAGCAATTAAAAGTAGTTTGGTTTTCTTCAGCTCAAAAAAAAAGGGAATCTGGAATCTTCCTTTTACTTATGCCAGTAGTCTGTGCCAAATCATTCTGGAAGGCCGTCACCAAAGACAAAAGGAAGAGTAATTTCCCCCTGTTATTCATAATCTTTTGATTTAAGAAAAAGGCCCTTTCAAATTTAAAGTGCCTCCAAACTTCTGTCTGGTCTTAGGTATTCCTAAATTGAAAACATTTACAAAATTCAGTCACTGTGAATGAGTATCTCTATATAATTTTAAACTTCTATATTTGTGAAATTGAGATTTCCTATATGACTTATTAAGAGTATGATTCATATTTGCCATGCATCAAAATAGTCATATCTTTATATTTATTTGTGAATAAGTTATGATGTATTCATTCAGCAGTATGTGTTGGTTCTAATTATCTGAAATATTTCTTGTTTAATACTATTTTAAACTAGTTCTAATTTGGTTGGAAAAATAGAAAAAAAATCTCTTTTTTCCTTTGAAGCATATCATGCAGAGTAAAAGATTTCTGAATTTTTGCATTTTTCCTGTGGTTTAATTAAAAACTAGATTATTCCCCAACTTTTCCCAGGTATGAAGTTTCTTAACTTTAGATGACACTTAATGTTGAGCCCATAACAAATAAGATAGAAGAATATATGCCTCTTGTGAGTGATAAAGAGTACAGCTTTTTATAATGCCCTACCGTGTAAGACTTACAGAGGCTTTTTCAGTTTGGAAAAATTTCTGGATGGCTCATTCCTTCAAGGTTAAGTATATCAGAACAGTTACTAAATTTGAATCTTTAGAAAACAACATAATGCATTTTCATTTCTTGGGGCTGCCAGAAGAGGACCAATTTACTAATAATCAACTCAAATGATATTTTGGAGGAGTTGCCAATTTTTTACCTCAATGGATTTAACAACCACATGCAGATGTTGGACAGAGGAGAATCCAGTGCTAGGAGACAGGGAAGCAGGAACTCCTTTCGGTGATTTACAATTTTCTGTAAGTTACATTAGTAGTATCACATCCTCAACATGGGCATTCATTTATTTGAGGCAAAACAAAATAAAACCAAGCAAAAGGATTAGAAAAGAAATTCAGGAATTCTGGACTCCCATATTAGTTATCTAGTTGCCTTACTTGGTGCTAAACTGTATTTCATTTAAAGACGCCAGGCACAAGCATCATTTTGGTCATGTGACGACCGGGAGTTTGGTTTTGAAAGCTTGGGGTGGCAAATCAGTCATATGCTTGGGAACTGTGTGCTTTCTGCCCCTCACAGGAGAGGCTGCACGTAAAAAAGTGACCAAATGCCTCTCGATTGTTTTTCTTGTGCTTCGTCCTAAGTAATGTCAGTTACGAGTCAAGGTGCTGCTTGGGCCAGCTGTCTTACTGATCACACTGTGTTGCGGGAGGTCAGAGCCATTCCTGTATCATCCATGTGGGTGCCCCTGGAGATTTAGGTCCTAAGACCTTCTCATTTCCTAATATTTTCAACAGTTCACGACTTTGTAGATGCCTTTTTTGGGTGTCAGTGGGTCCTCCTGAGTTTTTACCATGATGAGGCTGAAAGTCAATCTGAGGAAGAAAATGGTCTTTAGAAATAGATATAATTTGCTCATATTTTATGTCTATTCTCGCTCAAGAAAAATAAACCGTGCTTTAAAACGCTATGCATATGATCATTTTGATCAGTGGTTGCTTCGGGATGATTTTCATTTCAAAAGTTAACATGTTGTGGTGCTGGCAACGTCATTCTAAACTTCCCTCTCCCCCACCCCGTCGAGAGCTATAAGGCTTGTGTGGCCCGAAACTCTGGCAGAAGAAATCTAAGTTTTATTTTAATAGCGCTTAACCTCTGGGCCGCCCAATGCAGAGTTTCCCTACTAAGGTCAGCATGTAAATAATATAACTACAACCAGAAATGTAACCAGGGCGTTTAGTGCTCCTCAGACTTATTTCTAAGATGCTGCTGTGGATTCAGAACACTGAATTCCAGCCAGATGTGCTTCTGGAGCACTGCACAGGTCATATATATTTCACTTTCTGGGTCCAAACCCAGGGGAGCTACGCGACAATTGGATTGAGAACATCTGCCCCCAATGCAAACCATTTCCCTGATCCTCGAGGCTTCCCCACGGGAGCGATCCGGGGTGTGCTTCCAA
>NW_007051994.1:0-2014 GCF_000164805.1 Carlito syrichta | reverse complement strand
GAGGCGATCTTCCAGATGGGCCTTTACAGGCCTCAGCCATGTAGCTATAGATGTTGGCTCCCAACAAGAAACTTCTTCAAACCTTCTCTGTATCCCAGGCCGAAAGCAGCCAGTGTGTGAATTCCAAAGTATGGCTATAAATTGATGAAGCTTTTGCTACTTGCTTGGTTGGTTTGTTAGCAGATGTGTCGACCAGTTTAACAAGCACAACAGAACATAAATACTCAAATTTATGTCTATCAAATAAGTTGCTAGCAGGCATAGGTGATGCTACCATTACTCAATGTATTTTTTAAAGTTATTTTCTAGGAGCAACTGACAAACCACATAGGAAATTTAATCTCCTAACCAAATTTTTATCTTAATTGCTACCAAAATAATATTAACCAATTTGGTAGCATACACTTTTCTGGCAAAACTTGCCTGGAAATGATATTTTTAAAGTAATAATAGGCCGGGTGCAGTGGCTTAAGCCTATAATCCCAGCACTTTGGAAGACCAAGGGGATTGCCTGAGCTCACAGGTTCGAGAACAACCTGGGCAACGAGACCTCATCTCTACAATAAATCAAAAAATTAGCCAGGCATGATAGAGCATGCCTATAGTTCCAGCAACTTGGCAGGCTGAAGCAAAGGATTGATTGAGCCTAGCAGGTCGACACCGGGGTGGCCGTGAGAGTGCCACTGCACTCCAGCCTGGGTGATGGAGTGAGATTCCAACTCAAATAATAATAATAATAACAATAATCTAGCTTTTAAATTAGAAGAAGGCCAGTGTTGCAAATACTGCATTAGGAAATAGTTCTCAAACAACTGTAGAAGAGCTTGAGTAAAAGCAGCATTGTTGCAATAAACACACAGTACTCCCAAAAGGACTACCTTGGAGGGAATAAAATTCACCAGCTGTGTGAGCCATAGCCTGTATGCTTTTTAAAAGGGATCAATTTCATTATAATTATACCTCATATGAGAGTGCATCGGAAAAAGTAATCCTTTGTCTGTGGAGATCAGAAGGCCAGAGCATGGTGACTAGGTCTATAGAAGTCATCCTGGCTCACTGCTGGATAACCTTTCATAATTGTACTCACAGGTGGAAAGACCCACCAAGGAAAGGTGGAGAACCTGTAAGTATGTTTCATAACTTTTCAATTCTGCCATCTTTGCCTAAACAGTTTTTCTCAACTAAAAATTCCCTGCAACTTCCCTCTTGGGCTTCCTTCTTGGCAGAAATTTTGCATATGTAGCCACATCCCTGTTATGCCCAGTTACGCTAGATGCCCCTGGCATACTGCACACAGCTTGGTCAGCTTCCTCCTGGCCTGCCCATCCTCCCTTCCCCAACCTGCAGGTAAACAGATCAAAGTCCTTGCAAAAGAAAGTTAATACATGAAAAAAAGAAGAGAAGTCTATCCAACCAGTTTAAAATTAGTTACATCAGTAAAGAAGATAAACTTTGACCTCTGAATCAGCACATAGTGAAGCTGCCACAATTGGGCTAATTAGAGGGAAAGTAGGCTGAATTCAAGGAAAATATGAATTTCAGAATGTTCTAAGATAGGCAGTTTTATGACTTTCGAAAATGTAATTGGAAACTGTCTAATATAAGGTAACCTTAAGAAGGACCATTCTGATGACTAGGTAAAGATAAGAATAACTGGAACATTCTGAGCTCTTACTACGTATCAGGCATTATTTATAATGCTTTGCATGTTAATGGTTAATACTCACAAACAATTCTATAAGAATTCCCATGTTATTATCCCCATTTTACAGATAAGAGAATTTAAGTCCAAGATGGTTAAGTCACCATCAAGGTCATGCAGTTAGTAGAGAGAGATCCAAGACACTAACTCAGGCTTCCAAAATCACACAACTGGCCACTGTACCCACCTGCCCCTCAAAAATGATGAGTTCTGGAAAGGCAAAACATGGTAAGAAAAGAGGTAGCAAAGGATGGAAAACCTGAGTGTAAGGGGCCAGTTCCCAGTTCTATCATCAAGTGATCTTACACAAGT
>NW_007051993.1:0-2047 GCF_000164805.1 Carlito syrichta | reverse complement strand
ACTGCACTCCAGTCTGGGTGACAGAGTGAGACCCTCTCTCTAAAAAAATAAAAAGCAAGAACCAGTGAGAGCCTATAGGGAAAGTGCTGAGCCCTTTGCTCCATATGAGTCTCCATTGCCTCATCTGTGAAGTGTCTGGAATGACACCCACGGCCATTCCTCTCTCCCAGGGCCTGCAACAGAGCCGGGCACACAGTAGGTGCTTAGTGGCTGTGAGTGACTAAGTGACTGTCACAGGTTACTGGACAGAGTCTCAAATGAGGACATAAGTGTCTGGAAGATGGCCATGAATCCCCTGACTCTCCTCTTATTGAGGGAGTTCAATTCTCCTTCCCTGGCACCTCGACCTTAGCGCGCCCTGGCAGCCCACAGAATGTGGCAGGGGTGATGCTACCCTCCCCCACCCCGAGGCTGGGGCAGAAGGTCCTTGCTGGTTCTGCTTTGGTCCCGAGGAGCTCCCAGACACCATGT
Source organism: Carlito syrichta (assembly GCF_000164805.1). Lineage (NCBI taxonomy): Eukaryota > Metazoa > Chordata > Mammalia > Primates > Tarsiidae > Carlito > Carlito syrichta. The sequence continues at coordinate 1,576 of NW_007051993.1, read as the reverse complement.
CGGGAACAAAGACCTGAGGCTGATATGCTGGAGAGGCCACGTGGAGAGAGACCACGTGGAGAGAGGCCACGTGGAGAGAGGCCACGTGGAGAAAGACCACTCGGGAAGGGAGAGAGGGAGGCATTGGCCAGCCCCCCACTCTTCCAGGCCCCGGAGTCATCCCAGTGATGTCAGGCTAAGTGGTCCCACAGAGGAGTCTGCCCAAGGTACAGATGCATGCGCATAGCACATAACTGCCATTGTTTTAAACCAGTGACCTTGAGCTAGTCATAGGCTCTGGGTTGATTTGTTCCACGGCATGGAATTTGTTAGAACAAAACTGAATCCCCACACCCCACGTCTAGCATATAGTGAGTGCTCAGTGAAGCAGTAGTGGAATTAATAGCGGTGGTAATTGTAGTTCTTTGGCTGCCGGGAAGCAAAATAGCCTAATAACTGAGAATTAGGCTCTGGAGTCAGGCTGTTTGGGTCCGAATTCCAGTTGCGAGCTCTGCAGTCCCGGGCAAGCCACTTTTGTCCTTGAGGCCTCAGTTTCTCCGACCGTACAGAAGTAGTAATGGGAACTGACTATGTGGCAGGCTATTGTGAAACACAATGAGATGATGCAGGTTGAACACTAGGGCATGGCGCCTCGGGCAGAGGCAGGGCCAGTGTAGGACAGCGCCATCCTCTGATGCCACTCTCAGACAGCTGCCACTCTCAGACAGCTGCTGCCCTCAGATAGCTTCCACTCTCAGACAGATGCCACTCTCAGACAGCCTCCACCCTCAGACAGATGTTGCCCTCAGGCAGCTGCCACCCTCAGACAGTCGCCACCCTCAGACAGATGTCACTCACAGACAGCTGCTATCCTCAGACGGCTGCCGCCCTCAGACAGCTGCCACCCTCAGATAGTCGCCACCCTCAGACAGTCGCCACCCTCAGACACTGCAACCCTCAGACAGCCACCACCCTCAGACAGTTGCCACTCTCAGTCTCCACCCTCAGACAACCACCACCCTCGGATAGATAGCCACCACCCTCAGGGAGAGAACCACCACCCTCAGACAGCCTCCACCCTCAGACAGACAACTGCCACTCTCAGACAGACAGCCGCCACCCTCAGACCAACCACCACCCTCAGACAGACGGCCGCTGCCCTCAGACAGCGGCCACCCCCACACAGCCGCCATCCCCAGACGGCCGCCACCCCCAGACGGCCGCCACCCCTGGCATGGGTATCCACACCATCACCGTCAGCGTACTATTGAGCACTGCTATCTTCTAAGACCTCGAGCGAGTCAGAGCTGGAGGAACACTGAAGTGGCTGGCGCACAACCCTCCATTGCACATGTGGGCCTGGGCTGGGGGTGGAGGCTTTGAGTTATGATATTTTTATCTTTGTAAAGAGCTCCAGGTGGCCCATGAGAAAGCCAAATAAATAATAATGATGACAATGGAGAGTGAGGAGGAGGAGGGGGGATGGCCTGGTGGAGCGTCACTGCTTCTAGAAAGAGCCAAGAGGTTGGCTCCTCGCTGACTGCTCCATCCTGAGAGCTCCTGGGGTGGAGAAGCTTCTCGGTTCCTTCGGGGTGCC
>NW_007051992.1:0-2132 GCF_000164805.1 Carlito syrichta | reverse complement strand
TATGTTGCTTAATTTCTGAGTATCTGTAGGTTTTACTTTTCGTCTTTTAGTAATTGATTTCTTGATTAATTCCAGTATAGTCAGAAAATATATTTTGAATGATTTCAAAACTTGTTTACTTTGTTAAAATGTATATTATGATCCAGAATATGATCTATCTTGGTGAATATTACATGCACACTTGAAAAGAATGTGTATTCTGCTATTGGTTGGAGTGTTCTATAAATATTGATTGGAAAAAAAAAAACCTGGGGGAACCCCTTCGTGTCCCCGCCCACTGTGGATTTTCTGTCCTCTCAATAAATCCTGCTTTCAAAAAAAAAAAACACTTGCAGCTACTTGGTTTCTGACTTTAGATTTATTAGGAACTTCCCCAAGGACTTCTACTGAGTTAATCTACACATGAGAGTTCAATGACTCCTGTAGGGATCTCTTATTTCTAGCCTGGCTTCTGAACTGGCATGAAATGCCAAGGTGAATGGAATGGCCAATTGGACCAAAGTATAGGTCCCAGTCCAATTGGATGGCAACGAGAGAGTCCCACAGGCTTTTCCCGCCACAATACCACCAAACAGCCGCTCGAGGGATGTGTAAGTTAGAGAAGTTGCCATTAGACTCACCAGAGACATTTCAGACATAGGCGCAGATCACGAGGTTTCCCACAGGTTCCCTGATCTCTTTCCCCCACCTGGAGAAGCAAGAGAAGGGGTTCACCATCCCTATGAAGAAAGCAGAGACTGCCCTCGGATCTGACCTCCGTAATGCAGGGAAAAGCAGGGACAGTTCTTACAAGCCTGGTTTTCCCAGGCATCCTCGCCTTGGTATAGAGCCATCGAGTAATTCACCCCAGTGGGGTGTGCGTCCCAGCCAAGGGGAAATGTGCCTGGGCCTGTGGTCATCCTGCAGCACAAGCATAGCAATCTCTCTTATTTAAAGCAAGCTCTGAATTTTTTAACCCAGGCATTGGTGTCCCCATAGCCTGTTTCAATTTTTAGAGTTTGTGACTCTTTATATTTGGTTGTAAATGATCCCATCCCCTTAGGATCTCCAAATGGAGTAGCAGCAGTCTGCCCCTGTACTGCGTGGTCCACCATACATACCCCAACTAGGACAGGGAGGTTCCTGATGACCTAAGAGTTGTTTAGGACAGAGATATTCATTTACCTGTGAGAGTTTCTTCTGATTTTTTTTTTTTTAATCTCCACACAGTAAAACCTGACAAGCGTTAAACTTTACAGTTAGGGTTTCCGGGCACCGTGTGCACCTCCCACCATTTTTCTTTCCTCCCATTATTAAGTTATTTGTTGGTTCCTTAACACGTGTATGAGTTCAACCCTTTTCTGCTGTCTGTATGGTGGTCTTGGTGGTCAGGAGTACACGAGAGGGACCTTCCCAAGTGGGCTGAAGTCGATCTTCCTTCCAGGACTAAATTAGTACCAGGTATCCAGGTTCGTCTGCAGGCGGTTCAAGAAGAGGATGTGGCTTCTGAAACTAGTTTTTTTACCCCACCCTAGATAGACTGAATTAAGAACTTGAAGCATTTAAGTATCACAATTCTTAAAAGCATAATGTTATAACGCAGGATTACAGGTCATTGTAACTTTTTTTCACAAACCTTTAAGGTACCATTTTTGACATATTTATATAATTTTTAAAAACATGCCTGAACCTTTTATTTTTGTTCTATACTTTCTTTTCTTTAACCAACCAGCCATTTTATTATAGGACAAAATGTACCATACAAGATCTGTTCCTATACAAAATGATGATGTAAAAACTTTATTTCTTTTAAAACTCAGTTTCCTAAGTAATTAAAAATCTTTTAGGCCGTAACAGCAGTCAGAACTGAAGAAAAAGTTATAACCAACTTACTTATATACCAAGATTTCTTTCATAAATTATCCTACACAAACCTTATCCTACCTTCCACATACTATTGACGACATGCTTGGAGTCTCTGTTTTGCCTGTATTTCCTTCTTTTCTAAATAACCAGTCATTTTACTTTAGGACAAAATTTAATTATACAAAATTCTTTCATATATAAAATTATTCTCTTTTCTTTATAACTTTTCTTGCCAAAAATACACCTTTATATCCATAACTCTTTTTTTTTTTTTTTTTTTTTTTTTT
>NW_007051991.1:6006-18354 GCF_000164805.1 Carlito syrichta | reverse complement strand
GAAGGCTGAGGCGGAAGGATCGCGGAGCCCAGCGGGTCGAGGCTGCGGTGGCCAGGAGCATGCCACTGCACTCCAGTCTGGGCAACAGTGAGACTCCAACTCAAAAAAAGAACCTGTAGGGAGGACAGCTGTGGTGGTTCATGCCTGTAATCCCACCACTTTGGGAGATTGAGGCAGGAGACTCGCTTAAGCCCAGGGGTTTGAGACCAGCCTGAGCAACTTGGCAAGACCTCATCTCTACAATAAATTAAAAAATTAGCCGGGCATGGTGGCATGTGCCTGTAGTCCCAGCTACCCAGGAGGCTGAGGCTGCAGTGAGCCATGATCATGCCATTGCACTTCAGTCTGGGCAAAAAACTGAGGCCCTGGCTCAAAAAATAAAAAATAAAAAACCTGTAGGGTGCTGGGTTATTGGGCAAACTTTTCTAAACTATTATAAAAAATAAAAATAATAGGGGGAAGAGGGGAAAAATAAAAATAATAGAATCACAGCCAGAATTTGCACTCAGATCTGTTTTATGGTCGCTCCATTATATCATTCTTTGGAGCGTGACATTCTGCAGCAGTTTGATGCTACTCATCTCATCACAGCCACAGCTTCCGCTCTGGTTCAAACTGGCTAGAACCATTTGCCTGGACTACTGCAGTGCCCAGTCATACCTACCCTACCCACTAATCCAGTCTACACATGGTTTCCTGAGAGACCGCTTAGCAACACAAATCTGATTACATCACACCGTCACTTAAACCCTCCAATGCCTTCCCGGTGCTTTCCAAATAAAGATCCAGACCCTCACTGTAACCTACAAGTGATTACCAGGCTGGCACAGTCTGACTCCTGCTGACCATCTCAGCCTCTCTCTCACCACTGTCCCCCTTGCTGTCTTCCAGCCACACACTGATCTTCTATGGGTTCTCAGATATGCCGTGTTACCCTCCATCACAGATGTGCACATACTGTTCCCTGTGTCTGCAATGCTTTTCCCTTCCATCCTCATCTAGTTAATGTCCATTCATCCACATATCTCAGCATGTTTGTCCCTTTCTCTACTTTCGTAATCCTTCAAGTCTCAGTCAGTTTTCTAGTTGACAAATTCCCTCCCTGCAGAACGCTGGTGTCTTCTTAAAATTACATTTACATTGTTGTAACTATTTCCTACCTCTGTACTAGAGCTGTGAGTACTCTGAGACCAAGGCGGTTGCTTCCCATTGGGTCTCTAGCACCGGATCCTTAAGTGGTGTTGTTGTCAATGCAGGTTCTTTTCCTGAGGAAGATGCTGGAGCCCCCACATGCACCAGGAACGTCCTCAGTTAGTCCCTCTCTCAAAGGTTTGCCTAACCTGGGATCAAAACTGATGGCCGCTGGCGTAGTGTGACCTCAAGTCATCTCAGAAGTACTCCCATTATTCTGTTGGAAAATTCCACCATGACAAAATCATGCCTCTGGGATAAAATCTTCTGTGAAAATGCAAATTTCTCCGGGAAGACTTTCACATAAACTCATAGCTGAGTTACAATCAGAATCCAGTCACATCTACCAAGCACCTACTGTGTGCCAGAGAATGCAAATCACCACCAATATGGCATGTTGGTTATCTATCGCTGCATAACAAATGATCTCAAAAGTGAGAGACTTAAAACAACAAACATTTCTAATCTTCTGGTTTCTGTGGGTCTAGAACCCAGGCGCGGCTTAGCGGGGTCTTCTGACTCAGGTCCTTCATGAGGCTACAATCAAGGTGTCAGACCCACTTCCCAGCTCACTCACAAGGCTGCTGTTGGCACTTCTCAAGTCCTCACTGGCTGTTGGCTGAAATGTCAGTTCCTTGCCACAGGGACCTCCTCGTAGCAGCTCACAAGATGGCAGCTGGCTTCCTTCAGTGATTGAGCAGAGACAGTAAGACAGGGTGGGCAAGACAAAAGCCAAGATTTTTTATAGGCTAAGCCCAGAAGTGACAACCCATCACTTCTGCCCTATTCTATTTCTGTTCATTAAAATGAAACCAGTAAGTCTAGCCCATACTCAAAGGGAAGAGATTACACAAGAGAGGGAATACCAGGAGGCGGGACCATGGGAGCCATTGTAGAGACTGCTCGCCGCATAGGGGTCCTCGTTTTGTTCTCCTGATAGCCTCATAAGGAACTTTTATCTTCATTCCAAAAGCTGGTTTGGAGAGGGTAAATATGATGGCTACATGTTATGAGTCAATTTGGCTAGGCTACGGAGCCCAATTGTTTGACCAAATGCTACTCCAGACGTTGCTGTGAAGGTACTTTGTACCACTGACAGTCAGTGCCCGACTCCTCCCCAGTATCTGCGGAACCAGCACTCAAGGAATCCAGCACCAGCCTGATGGCACACCTGCAGCCCGACCACATCCCCTAAGATTAGTCAGAGGCCCTAAAGGAGGCCACCAAGGAGGTGCACACCCATGCAGAGAAAGTTGAGTTCATGAGGAATTTTCAGGAGGGCCAGATGACCCAAGAGGGCTTTAAGCTGGCGATGGCTTCCCTGTACCACACCTATGTGGCCCCTGAGAACATCAAGCCCAAGTAGGAGAACCCAGTCTACACCTCCCTGTACTTCCCAGAAGAGCTGCCCTGCAGGGCCATCCTGGAGCAGGACATGGCCTGCTGGCAAGAGGATGTCCCTTACACATCGGCCACACAGCACTATGTGAGGCAGCTGTATGAGGTGGTGTGTGCGGAGTCCCAGCTGCTGGTGTTTCACGCCTGCACCTGTTACCTGGTGACCTGTCCACAGGCCAGGTGCTCAAGAAGATTGCTCAGGCCCTGGACCTGACAAGCTCCAGGAGGGCCTGGCTTTCTTCTCCTTCCCAAACATCGCCAGCACCACCAAGTTCAAGTAGTTTTACTGCTCGCACATGAACTCTCTGGGGATGACCCCTGAAGTCAGGTGGCAGGTGATTGACAAGGCCATGACCGCATTCCTGCTCAACATTCAGCTCTTTGAGCAGTTGCAGGGACTGCTGACCCAGGATGCCAAGGACCAGAGCAGGTACCAGAGTTTGACAGCATGGTGTAAGTCTCACCCCTTCAGGGACTCCAGAGGGAAGCCCCAGCCCAGCATCCTCTCCCGATCACCCTCCTCCAATGAGTCCTCACACTCAGCTTTCTGGTGGTGACGGTCGCTGTGGGGCTTTACGCCATGTGAATGCATACAGGCTGGCTCCCAGGGCCATGAACTTTGTCCAACGGAGGGCCTGCTTTCTGGAGAGGGACCATCTCTTGGCTGGGTTTCTCATCTTGAGCATGGGAGGTTTTCAGAGCCCCAGCCCTCTCATTGTATGTCTCTCTCTGGAAAAGAGGAAGAATCCTGTGGCATCCTCCCCAACCAAAAGCACATCCAGCCAATAGCCTGAACTTCAACGTCAAGTGCGGGGTCCAGCTCTGCCCTCAGCATCCTCACGTCCTGCAGCAGAGCCCAGGAGACGTGGCCAGAAGTGGCAGCTGTCCTAAACCTCTAAATGCCTTGGGTTCAAAGTATCCTTGTTGACATGGCCATGACCACTTTCCCCGTGGGCCGTGGCAATTTTCATATAAACGTACAAAGACATTGTATCTTGTGTTTCTGTCTTATTTTTGTTGGGGTCGCTCTTTATTCCCATCTCAATCTGAACAGTGGTATTTTTGTTGTGTTTTCATAACAGGATTTGGGTTGTTTGGGAGGGTGGAAGTGGGGGAGGGCAGTGTTTAACAGCACTGTGACCTTGGTCTCTTAAAAAACACCTACCATCAATTGACTTTAAAGAAGGTTGCCCTCCATAATGTGGGTAGGCCTCAACCAATCAATTGAAGACATTAAGAGCAAAACTGAGGTTTCCTGGAGATGAAGGAGTTCTGCTTCACAGCTACAAACACAGAACACTGGCTGGCCTGTTCTGTGAATTTCAGACTCAAGACTGCAACATCAACTCTTGCCTCCCTTTCTAGCCTACCAGCTCACACTACACATTTCAGACTTGCGCCTTGGCATAGCAAATATTTTAAGTTGAAGGAATTTGAGAAACGGCAATTGCAGGAAAGACTCTCTGACCTTCCTTTTTCCCTGGAAGCAGGTCATGAGGCCCTTGTGTGAGAGATGCCCTCCTAGACCTGAAGGAAGAGGGCATGCTTATCTCCAAAAATGGCAGGCTACCAAGAGGAATCTGAGTGATCAGGGCCTTGCTAAGTCTCCCCCGGTTTACTCACCATAGCCCTACCCCTTTGACCTATCATGTTTTTCCACGACTCTCCACTCTTCATTAAACCTAGTAAAAAAAATGCTCAGGTGTAACTGCTTCTTTGGGTCTTCACTTCTTTGTGAAGGTTCCTGTGTCATGTAAAATTTACATCAAGTAAATTTGTATACTTTGCTCTCATTAATCTGCCTTTTGTCAGTGTAATTTCTAGGGCCTCAGCCAGAGAACCTAGGAGGGTAGAGGGGAGAATAATGTTTTTGATTCCCCTGCAATGCGCGCGTGCGCGCGCGCGCACACACACACACACACACACACACACAAACATCCTGCTGGTTCTGTTTCTCTGACTGATACAGCAAGTTTTCCCAAGTCATAAAGTGGTAAGTGGCAAAGCAGGGAGGTGGAGAAAGATGTTGAGAGCATAAAGCAGTCATCCAATCAACAAATAGTTAGTGATGTGACAGATTGTGTTATCCAAAGATGACTACCGCAATATATCCAAGTCCACATACTCTTCTTAGAATGTGGCATTGAGGCCAGGTGCGGTGGCTCATGCCTGTAATCCTTGCACTTTGGGAGGCCAAAGTGGAAGAATTGTGTGAGCCCAGGAGCTTGAGAATGTGACACTAAGAGCTTTCCCATCAAGGGGGGGGGTCTGTGTCACCTCCCCTTGAACCTGAGTGGGTGTGTGATTACAACAGAAGTGACACTATTTGATTTCAAAGCCTAGGTCTTAAAAGATGACACTACTTTTGCCTACCCCTCTTGAGATGGTCGCACTTAGAAGTCAGCAGCCATGCTGCAAGGCAGCCCAAGGTAACCCATGTAAAGAGATAATCTGGAAGGATTGCAGGTAGAATTTCTAGCTTACAGTCCAGCTGGGGGTCCAGCCGACAGTTAGCATCAACCACCAGACAGATGATTGCACAAGCTTCCAGATGATTCCAGCACCAGCCTTTGAGTCTTCCCAACAGAGGTCTCAGACATCCTAGAGTGGAAGCAAGCTGCCTCTGCTATGCCTTTTCATTCAAATTCATGACACACTGACACCTTGAAGGATTAAAAAAAAATGACTGCTGTTTTAAGTCACTAAGCTTTGAGGTGATTTGTTACACAGCAATTGATAACTGGCATTTCTGGCCATGCACAAGGCCTGCCTGGGGGCCCAGGGATACACTGGTGAGCAAGATGGATATGGTCAGTGGTGCTTGGTATTAGTCAACTAGGCCTGTAGCAAAATACCACAGACTGGGGGGCTTAAACAACACAAACTTATTTCTAACAGTTCTGGAAGTTGGGAAGTCCAAGATCAAGGTGATGGCCAATTCAGTTCCTAGTGAGGACTCTCTTTCTGATTTATAGACAGCCATCTTTCTATAGTGTCCTCACATGACAGAAAGAGAACGCTCTTTTATAAAGACACTAACCCCCTTCTTAACCTAATTCTTTTTTTTAATCAATATTTTTTATTATGGTTTTGTGGGGTACAGTTAAGGGTTAGGTGTACAATTACATTTCATTCAGGCACCCTGTTGATAAGAGGTGTTTTCCCATCCCCAGACAGATATTTGCTACTGTTAATCCCACCCCCCCATAGTTTCCCAGTACCGTCATTTTCTTATAGTATTACATTGGATGTTCAAGGTCCATTATATGAGTGAGAACATGTGATACTCGGATCTTTGTTTCTGTGAGAGGTCACTCAGTATTATAGACTCTAGTTCCATCCAGGTTGCTGCGAAATTCATGATTTTGTTCTTTTTTATGGCTGCGTAGTATTCCATTGTGTATAGGTACCACATTTTTTTAATCCAGTCCTCTTTTGATGGGCAGCATGGTTGTTTCCAGGTTCTTGCTATTGTGAACAACGCTGCGCTTAACCTAATTCTTATAACCTTATAACCTAATCACCCCCCAAAATGCTGCCTCCTAGTTCCATCATATTGGGAGTTAGGGTCTCAACATATGAATTTGGAGAGGATATAAACAATCAGCCCATAGAAAGCTTATATTCCAAAAGGGGGAGACAGTTCATAACCACATACACAGACAAGTAGATAACCTCATCGATGGCATCAATACCATGGAGAAAAGAAAACAAGGTGATGTATTCCGGAGGAACTACATGAGCTCGGGCAGTCAGGGAAGGCCTCTCTGAGGTGGTGCCCTTTGAGATGTGAATGATGGGAAAAGGCAGATTAGCAAAGGACAGGGAAGGGAGTCTCAGCTGTAAGAACAGCAAGCTTAAGGCTTTACCCAAGAACAAACTGGAATGGGGGATCTTCAAAGGATGGCAGCACCCGGAAGGTAGTAAAAGGCTCCAAGGGTGTGGTGGCTATGAGCCCACCACCTGAGGCAGGGATAGGAAACTTCATTTGTTCATAAAGTCTCCTCATAGCTAACCTGTGGGAGGGTCAGGGTGGGGGTGGGGGCACAGGTCAAACCCAGTGCTCCAGGCAAGTGGAGCCCTGGGAGGGGGTCTTCGCAACTTGCCTGATGGTTGGTCCAGCCTGTCCAACTAGTCTGCCCTAGGCTGAGCTGGCCTCCACTCCTGGACAGGGGAAGGGAAGGAGGGACAGAGGATAGGGGGGATCCCAGGCATATCAATGGGCCCTTTCTCCTTTCATTAAGTTCAGCAGAACCCCGGCCTTTGTCTGGGGCCCCTGCTCCAGACCTCATAAAGGGCCTGGAGCTACAGACAGGGGCTAAGAACTGGGCAGTCTGGCTTGTCCTCACAATGGCAGGTTGAGGAGGTGAAAGCCTGGTGTCAACTGCAGAAGAAACTCAGATGGAGGTTAGCGAGTTTACATTGTGGCCAAGGTTACAACGGAGTAGTGAGCTTGGGTGGGGGGACAGTGGAGGAGGGATATTGGGGGTGGCATTAGGGCAAACACAAGGGAGAAATGTCTCTGGGCTTTCAGACTTTTAGCATTAGGAGGGGCTCCATGGAGCTCATCAATGTGTATTTGAGATCCCCACTGTTTCTAGACAATCCTTCTACAGCATGTCTAGTAGGGGTTTTGAGGGAATGATCTTGCTACATAATGCTAGGGGGACCTGAGGAGCCTTTACTCCTAGACACCTAGGAATTGTGAATGAACGCCTCCAAAGTGCACATCCCCATCATAGTTGGGGGGTAGATAAACTGTGGTATAGTCACACAACAAAATACAACACAGCAATAAAAAAGAATGAACTGTGTGTGGATTATCTGAGCTCGCGGGTACGTGACCCACCTGAGCAGGCGAGACCTCATCTCTACAATAAATCAAAAATCAGCGGGGCGTGGTAGCGCGCGCCTGTAATTCCGGCTACTGGGAAGGCTGAGGTGGAAGGATTGCCAAAGCCCAGCAGGTCGGGCTGCGGTGACCGGGAGCGGCCACTGCACTCCAGTCTGGGTGATAGTGAGACTCCAATTCAAAAAAAAAAAAAAAGTAGAATGAACTACTGAAACCTCAGTAGCATGAATGAATCTTACAGGCATCATACTGAGTGAAAAAAACCAGACACAAAAGAATAAAAGTGATACCAATATATCATGCTAGAAGTCACAACAGAAGCTGTTTATGGAGCATTGTCTAGAAGGGGAGTGAGAGAACCTTCAGGGGTGGGTGTTGGAATTGTTATATCTCTCCATCTGGACGATGGTTGCACACCTCTGTACAAATATACAGATTCATCTAACAGAACGTTTAAGATCTGGGTACTCTGTCCCAGGTGCAGTGGTGTGCACCTGCAGTCCCACCTACCCGGAAGTCTGAAGCAAGAGAATTGCTTGAGTCTGGGAATTTGAGGCTGCAGTGAGCTATGATCATGCCTGTGAAAAGCCACTGCAATCCAGCCTGGGCAACATAGTAAGACTTCATCTCTAAAAAAATAAATAAATAAAAGGATCTGTGAATTCCACCATATGCATGCTATACTTCAAGAAAAAAACAGCTGGGCATGGTGGCTCATGCCTGTAGTCCCAGCTATTCGGGAGGCTGAGACAGGAGGATCATGTGTGCCTAGGAGTTTGAATACAGCCCGGGCAACATAGCGAGACTCTATCTCTCTAAAAAAAAAAAAAAAAAAGGAGAGGAAAAAAATGAAAAGAAAAATGACCCATCCAGGGAGAACTCTGTTTATGTGGGGACAGTTCAGGGAGCCAGGTACCAGCTGCACTAACTGAGTTCAAGTTTCATTCTCAAAATGAGCTTTTTGCTAGCACCTGTCCTTCAATTCAGTTCTCCTCCTGTTCACTGCCCTGGAAGAGGGGCTGCTTTTTACCACAGAAGCCAGAAAGCCTTCAGACCAATTACTGTCTTAGTCTGTTCAAACTGTTGTAACAAAGTACCATAGACTGAGTGGCTGGTAAACCACGGAAATTTATTCCTCACAGATCTGGAGGCTGGGAAGTCTCAGATCAGGGTGCCAGCATGGTTGAGTTCTGGGGAGGTCCCACTTCCAGTTGCAGACAGCCGACTTCTCCTTGTGCCCTGGCATGAAAAGAAAATCAGAGCTCTTGGGGGTCCCTTTTATGAGGGCACTAATCCCATTCACGAGGGCTACACTTTCTTGACCTAGTCATCTTCAAGAGGCCTCACTTTCAAATACCATCACACCAAAGGTTAGGATTTCAACATGAATTTTTGGGGAGGACACATGCATTCTGCCTACTGCACTAACTTTCCTTATGGCATGGGTGGGAGCCAGAGGCCTTTGCTGCCTGCGTGCTCCATGGTCTACCTTTGCTGGATGTTTTGTCTACCACTTCCTCCTTGCAGCAAAAAAGTTGGCTAGGGTTACACGCTCACAGCCTCCTCCACCCCCACGTTCCGAACTTCACTAATGTGTGTTCCTGAACACATTCTCTGTTTGAGTTGAATCTATCGACTTTCTCTGGCCTGTCCATCTGTCTCCCTGCTCCTCCCTTCTCAACTTGAATTAGCTCCCCTGCATGTAATTTGCCCACTGCAGACGCACACAGATCCACAAACATATACACAAACTGTCCTTCCAGAAGGGAATCCAGACAGACCTGTTAACGAGCAGTTTGGGGAGTTCCTAGGGCTTCTTTGTATCTTGAAGCCAACAGGAAGTGAAAGACTAAAAAGGAAGATGGGGTGATTGAGTCAGTCAGCAAGTGACCCTCACACTGGCCCTATAAGCTAAGACATAACGAGGAAGCAGGGGACTTTTTCTGAGCTGGTCTGCCATTTGCGAGGGCAACAGATAACAGTGCTTGGGCGTACTGGACAGGCAGACCTCCTCAAATGTCTCTGCCAAGTCGACCATCCCATAGCCATCTCTGCACTGTTATCCTACCAGCGTGGGATTCAGTACAGATCTGTAAGTATTTATTATGGGGAGATACCCAGGAAACACAGGAAATAGTTCCTACTCCTGGAGCACCTCAACATTTATTGAGTGGAAAAAAATGAATCGATGACTTCCAATTAGCCATGGAATACTGAGCACACTCACGTACCTCTCCTGTTTCCCCAAAGCCCCCGCTAAAATAACAGTAATGAGATTTTTTTAAAATCTCAATTCATAAGGACAAAAAAAAAAGCAAAAGGAAAGTGCAGTCATTGAAAGATGTCATTAAGATTTTGGAAGCCAGAAAGCAAATGGACAGAAGACAACTGACTCAGCAGACTAGCAACCAGAAGATGCTGGAAGGTAAATGCCTATGGGTGTAGAAGCTGCAAGAAGCAAGGCCGAGGATGCATAAGCACCAGGAACAAATGGGTGGAAAACAGGACTGTGGGCACATCTGCTTAAGAAGCTGTTAAAAGGCAGGGTGTGGTGGCTCACACCTGGAATCCCAGCATTTTGGAAGACCAAGGAGGGAGGACGGCTTGAGCCCAGGAATTTGAGACCAATCTGGGTAATATAATGAGATCTTTTTCTCTACAAAAATAAAAATTAAAAAATTATCCAGACATGGTGGTGCACACCTGTAATCCCAGCTACTCAGGAGGCTGAGGTGGAAGGATCACCTGAGCCTAGGAGGTTGAGGCTGCAGTGAGCTATGGTTGCATCACTGCACTCAAGCATGGTGACAGAGGAGACCCTGACTCAAAAAAAAAGCAGATTCTGCTACCTCTCCCATTCCATCAGAGCCTGGGGTTCAGTTTTTAGAAAGACTGGACATGAAAGGCTCTAGACTTGGGACACCATGCTGAGTTGACTACAGGCATGCTGTACAGAAAACAGGGGCTGCCGTACTGGAAACAGTTAATAAATGATCATCTTCATTTTAAGCCACTAAGTTTGGGGGTAATTTGTTACACAGCAACAGAAACTAGCAACGAAAGTAAACTAAAGACAGGGAAAGCATAGGATTCAGAAAAATAGAGAGCCCACACATTGGAGAGAGGCGAGGAACATTCTCACTTTGATGCCGAGGGTATTCCCAGGCCGACCGCTGGACTGCAGCCCAGAGTGGAACCCAGGTAGACGCAGCAGGGATGGGAGCAGGCAGGATTTTAGGACAGGACCAGGTGGCAGGTAGCTCACGCCTGTAATCCCAACACCTTGGGAGGCTGAGGCAGGAGGATCACTTGAGCCCAGGAGTTTGAAACCACCCCGGGCAACATAATGAGAACCCATCTCTATTTTTTTAAAGGAGAAAGAAAAGAAAGTATTCTGGAACGGGGATCTCAATGAAAAAAAAAAAGTTGAGGGGTTTGTTGGAATATATCCAGAAGAGAGGTACACTTATTGGGGGATAAATTCAGAATAGGTACACAGAAAGCTAAACAAAGAGGGGGTAAGAGATAAATATTAATTGTAAGGAGAAGAAAATTCCTACAGTAAAGGACATGTATTCAAAGTATGCTACATGAAATGGTAGTGAATACATTTACAGACTTATAAACATTGACAATTGATTTAACAAAAAATTGTGGTATGATTTTTAGGATAGTGGAGGCAAGAGACAATGTAGGTGTGCGTGGGGGGGCTACATTTTATTTTCAGGAAAATGACAACAATGGTGGTTTTATGTTCTAGGGCTACCACAACAAGATACTTCAAATTGAGCAGTTTAAACAACAGAAATGTATCTTCTCACACAGTTCTGGAGACTAGAAGTCCATGATGAAGGTGCTGGCAGGGCCTACACCTTCTCTAAAGGCTCTAGGAAATGTTCTGGGAGTTGCTTAGCTTGTGGCAACGTATCTTCAATCTTTTTTTTTTGAGTCAGAGTCTTACTCTGTTGCCTGCCTTGGAGTGCAGCAGCACACTCACGGCCACCGGAGCCTTGACCTACTGAGCTCAGGCAGTCCTTTCACTTCAGTCTTCCAAGTAGTTTGAGTTACAGGCATGTGTCACGACGCCCAGCTAATTTTTTGATTTATTGTAGAGACAAGGTCTCACCAAGTTGCCCAGGCTGATCTCAAACCCTGGGCTGAAGCGATCCTCTCACCTCGGTCTCCCAAAGTGCTAAGATTACAGGTGTGAGCCACCACGCCCAGCTCATATCTTCAATCTTCACATGGTGTTCTCCTTGTATGTGTCTGTTTCTAAATTTCTCTTTTTTATAAGGACACCAGTCATATTGGATTAGGGGCCCACCCTACAGTATGACCTCATCTTAGTTAAATGTCTGCAAACGGTGTACTATTATCATCCACCATTTTATTTTATTTTATATTTTATCTTTTTTTATTTTTTGAGAGTCTTACTGTGTCACTCAGGCTGGAGTACAGTGGCACACTCATGGCCACTGCAACCTTGACCTGCTGGGCTCAGGTGATCCTTCCGCCTCAGCCTTCCAAGTAGCTAAAACTACAGGCGCACACCACCACACCAGGCTAAGTTTTTGATTTATTGTAGAGACAAGGTCTTGCCAAGATGCCCAGGCTGATCTCGAGCCCCTGGGCTCAGGCAATCCTCTCATTCTCATCTCCCAAAGTGCTGGGATTACAGGTGTTTGCCATTTTGGATGGCAAAACTGAGTCACAGAGAAATTAAGTAATTTGTCCAAGATCACACAGCTAGATCCTGGGTCGGAGATACACGCTGCTTCTCCTATTTCTGATCCATTGTGGCATTCCCTATACTGCCAAGTATGGAACCACACCCTTAGTAGGTGCACAATATCTTTTTTTTTTGAGTTGGAGTCTCACTCTGTCGCCCAGACTGGAGTGCAGTGGCC
>NW_007051991.1:0-5852 GCF_000164805.1 Carlito syrichta | reverse complement strand
CTCACCTCAGCCTCCCAAAGGCACGGGATTACAGGCTGAGCCACCAAGCCCGGCTCACAATATCTTTTAGAGGTACAAAAAGGGGTGAAGGGACCTATACATTGTTGATGAGTGTATGTATGTTTCCCCCACCCAAGGCCAGTCAAGCCTCATTATACCTATACTCCCAGACCCCTTTTTTAAAGAACCTATCTGCCCTCAAACTCTGCCATCTGGGGAGCCATGTTCTTTTCCATGTAGCAGATCCCACCCCACTGGTTGCAGCTGATTAGACCAGAAAGGGCCCTGACCCAGGACCAGTTAATCTAGAACCTACGGCATGGCATGGTCAGGTAAGGAAAGTCTAGTTGGCCAGTTCGGTTTTCCCTACTGAGCAATGCTTCACTTAGCTGTACAGAGAATCTCAGCTACTCAGCCGTAAACAGAAGGTGAAATCAGTCTCTCCATGGCTGGTTAAGTTATGAGGAGCAGAGAACAGCTGGTGGAGGGAGAACAGAGGGAAGCAGAACCACCTCACAGCCTTGAGAGAGAGGCAGAGAGATGCCCAGGAGTGGCTTGGGCCCCCAGCTGCCCGATTCCAGACCTCATGCTGCCTCACAAGCAAACTCCTTCTCTTGAGACAACCTGAGTCTCTGCTGATCGTGTAAACAAACTTTCACTGTCTACGATAGCCTGTGTCTTTGCATCTGGGCATTTCTCCTTACTATTCTGTATGTTTCTCTTTCCTTTCTAGATGTTTTCCTCTGCACATCTTCCTGTTTCTCTCTTCTCACCTTTTTATTTCCCTCTCTTCCTCTCCAGTGCTCTGGCTAACGAGACATTGAATTTTTACTGTGCACTTTCATAAAGTCACGGGCCGTCAGCACTGTAAGACACCTTGTAGATTAGCACTGTCTGACAGAACTTTCTGCAATGATGGAAATATTCCATATCTGCCTGCACTGTTCAGTATGGTGACCACCAGCTGCATATCACTAATAAGCACTTGAGATGTGGCCACTGCAACTGAGAAATCATTTTTTAAAATTTTTTTCAATTATAATCTATCTAAATGTATTGTTTTTATTTTGTTTTATTTTATTTTTTTGAGTGGGAGTCTCACTCTGTCACCCAGACTGGAGTGCAGTGGCACTCTTCTAGCCACCACAGCCTCAACCTGCTGGGTTCCGGCGATCCTTCCGCCTCAACCTCCCAAGTAGCCGGAACTACAGGCACACGCTACCATGCCCAGCTAATTTTTGATTTATTGTAGAGATGAAGCCAAGTTTCCCGAGAGGGTCTCAAACCCGCGGGTTCAGGCAATCTACTCACCTCGGCCTCCCAAAGCGCTGGGATTACAGGCAGAGCCACCGAGCCCGGTCTATTTTGTTTTTTGAGTTGGAGTCTCACTCTATCACCCAGACTGGAGTACCGTGGCATTCTCACAGCCCACCACAGCCTCAACCTTCTAAGCTCAGGCAATCCTTCCACCTCAGCCTCCCAAGTAGCTGGGACTACAGGTGTGCACCACCACGCCTGGCTAATTTTTATTTTTGTAGAAACGAGGTCTCACTATGTTGCCTAGGCTGGTCTCAAATTCCTGGGCTCAAGTCATCCTTCTGCCTCAGCCTCCCAAAGTGCTGGAATTACAGAAACCACTACACTCAGCCTCAATCTAAATTCAAATAGCCACATGCTACTAAGGCCTCCTGAATTGGACAGCACAGTCTTTCAATCATCTGATCCATTCCTTCTTTTTATAGATGATTCTCTTGTGAGTATAAGAGCCTTGGATCATCTCTTTCTTTCCCAGTCACTCTTATCCTCAGTTTACTGACCAGTCATATGACACAGCAGTAGAGGGACTGGGGTGACTGGCCCCCTCTTGAAAGTTGAGTAGCTGTGGCCTCATAACAAAAAGCCCAAGTAGGTTCTCTGCAACTCTCCATTCAAGGACCTATGTGTAGCAAGAGTTGAGGACAATCAGATGATTGGGCCAAAGCAGCAGAATGTCGTAACCTCAAATTCAGGGCCCTCTCTAATTTTAGGTAGCTCCTCAGAGGTCCAGTCATGCTGCTTCCTAGCGGCCCAGGTCTCCTATCCCCTGCTCTCTACCCTATTCCACCAGAAGCCTCTCACTCTGCCATAAGACAAATGCTTCCATCCAGGCAGTCTTGTTCAGTGTCCTAGTCCCTCAGAGTCCCCGCAGCAGCAGTTGAGGAGTTTTGACGGAGTGGTTCACTATGGTCAATGTGTTAGCCCCTGGGAAAGAAATGTTAGCTGCTTCCCAAAGCCATTTTTCTGGACTACATTTCCCAGCCCTCCTTGCGATGAGGTGTGACCACGTGACCTTGTTCTGGCCAATGGCATGTAAGTAGAAAATACAGCAGCACATCCCTGTCTGGCCTGTAGAAACCTCTCATGTGTTCTTCCCCTTTGCACACTTGAGACAGATGAGTCCAGCGGAGCTACAAGATTGAAGGAACTTGGGACCTGAATCACTCCTGGAGAGGAGAGCTTCCTGCTTTTCGGGAACACCCACTTTGGACTTCACTGCAGTGATAAATGATCTTCTCTGGGCCTTGGAGTTTTATCTGTTACAGCAGTCAGCATTTCCCTAATACTATACCTCAGGAAACACTTCCTTCTGTACGGGTCCTTATGCTATGGATGATGGGGATGGGGTCACTTTAGCAGTACTGTGAGCCGCATGTGATCTGTCAGTTGCCAACTAGGATCTCCAACCACAAGGGGAAGGCCGTGATGCTCCTCCTAGCTGAGCTCATAAGTGACTGCGTCTGGGTGGGACCTTCCTGCTCCTCCACAGCCTGCATGCCCCATAGCCACTTCCTGACAGACTGGCTTGCTTCCTTGTTCTCCTTGGTTGCTAAATGAAAAGTCTCTAGTGGATGCCCACGAGGAAATGGAGTCCTTCTGGGGGAGCAAAGGCCCACAAAACAACCTCTCTGAGGAGCTGTTGGCCTCGGGCCTTTACATGGATGGAGCACAGGCTAAGTGGAGCTTCCATCAAGGTCCTTGGGCTGGACCAGTGGACCTCACCATGAGGAACAGGGAACACCTTAGTGTCAAAGATCTCATGTGACTCATTCTGATGTGAGCAGCAAGGAGAAACTCAAGGAAATTGGAATCACGATTTGAGTGAGGCCCAAGGTGGGTATTTCCCGGCAGAGGGATGAGGAACACTGCCAAAATTCCCTGCCAAAAATCCCCAGCTCTGAGAGTCACGGATGAAGGGCACAGAAACTTTCTGCCTCATTAACCAAACTAGGGAACACAGAGGAGGGTCAGGCTTGGGAGGGGAAACGATGAGATCACTTTGGGGCACACAAAGTTTGAAGGGTCGGGGGCACCCACGTAGATGCTTCCAGCAGCTGGATGAGAATGGGGACCTGGGAGGTCTGAACCGAGGTGCAGACTTGTGTCTGGAAAGAGGTGATGCTGTAAACCAACCGCGGGGGGTGGGAGGATTGCGGAGACAGCCAGAAAGAAAGCTGTGAAGAAGCTTAAGGAGCAAAGTCCTCAAGTCGCCAGGAAAGCTAGACGAGGAGACAAATGAAGAGCCGAAGGACAGGGAGGAAGAGAAGTAGGAGATAAGAGTGACAGAGGAGCCACATGGGGGGAGAGTGAGGAAGGAAGAGCAGTTAGCCACATAGGGCAGCGAGAGGACAAGCAACGTAAGAGGCATGGAAAGGCCATTGGATCTGGGGACGCCAGCTCATTGGCAGCTGGCAAGAAAAAAAGTTAGCGCAGAAGGACACTCACTAGTTGGCAAGGGGAAGCCAGGTGGAGATTCAAAATTTATGACAGAGAGTCTGAAAAAAGGATAAACTGCCCCTTGGGGACTGTGAGCTAATTGTGTCACGTGGTGCGCCTCGGGCAGGCATGGCCTAGTAGCGCAAAACAGAAACCCACTTGCACAAGCTTAAGTAAAAAGGGAGAATTTATGGGAAGAACATGAGGCTATCTCAGAGATTCAAGGACAGGAAGTGCAGCTGGCCTCTGGGGACTGGCACCAGCAACTGGGGAGCCAGCAGGAACCTTGGCAGCTGCGTACTCTCCGTCTCTCTTCTCTCTTTCTGGTGCTCCGAGGTCCCTGCTTTCCTTCAAATTTGCTTCTTTCCCAGCCTCAGAGCTTTTTCTGCTGCTCTGTGCACACGGGGGAAAATGACTGCCTCCGGTGGCCCTCTCTGGACTCTTCACTTGCGTCACCTCTGTGCCCAGAACTGTGCCTAGTACAAAACATCCTCTTGGTTCAAGCAGCCAAAAAGATTGCCTAGAATGGCAAAGAGGCCCCAAGCCCCAATTCCTGGGAGAGCATCTGATTGGTCCAGTTGGGTCAGGTGCCCATCCCTTATCCAATCAGCTGTGACCTTGGGGAGGGTCTTGTGCCCTCTGGCCCCCCTCAGTGGAAGATGGGAAACAATATCTTAGGGATGCGAACCCAGGCAGGTTCCTGAAGAAGACAACCTGGTGGCTGATGTTCCAGACAGCTGCAGGTCCCTGACTCCTCCTGGGATAAAAAGAAGCTCGTGAGGTCAGGTTCTGCTTTCACGAAACAAACAACTCTCATGGAGGCCATGGGAGGTGAGGTATGTGCATCCACAGAGACGTGCCTCCCTCCTTCTACCCCCTCCAACTGCCTCCCGTGCCCCCAAGCCCAGGGATACTTCCCAAAGAGCTCCTCAGAGCCTCTCAAGACAGCCAGACATCCCAACCTCAAATCTCATCTTCTTGGCTATAGCCTGACTTGTTTGTCTCCTTCAGGTAAAGCCTGAAATGAAAAGACAAGAAGGGTGGATAGGAGGAGTTTTAGGGGAGCGGGAGCAATGCTTACCCTGCTTGGAATGACCCTTTTTGACCACATGGTGCTTAGATCAGGTTGGGTCCCAACAGTCAGGATAGTTTGAGAAGTATTTATTTACAAATGGACCATCAACAAAGATGGGGTGGGAGAACTGCAGGGATAGTACAAGAAGCAGGAACCATTAGCAGCTGAGTTGTTACCACTCCAGACCCAAAGGAACAAGGGGAGGTCGCAGCTACCCAAACTTGGAAGGGAACAGCATTGAGTAGAGAAGGCTGCCCCCGAAAGGAGCAGGGACCTTCAGTGGAAGGATCCGTCAGCCCAGGTGGACTTCACAGGGAGGAAGACGGGAAGAAGCACTTCCCTTCATTCTCCTCTGATCTCTTGATGGGGCTTTCCAATGGTTACAACTGGAAGCCAAAGGGTGGGGAGCCCTTGAAGATGAGTGCATAGGGATCAGCTTCCTGGGGCACAGGGCAGGGAGGAGGGGATTCCCGGAGGGCGGACCTGGAAGGGCAAATGGAAGATGTTGTGAACGTCTGCTGATGAGCTGGTCTGCTCTCTGCAGTGTGGGCCCGTCCAGGACAAGCCACTAGCTCTTTGGCCTTTGTGTCTCCAGCACCCAGCCCAGCGCTGCTTGGGCTCCCAACCCCAGTTTGCTGACACCCTGAATGAATTCTGTCGTGCCTCTCTGGTTCTCTCATTGGCAGTGTAGTGGCAGTAAATGGCATTCGGCTGAATGGAGCAGAAACTCCATCTGAGGCAAAAGTTTGGGGGGAGCAGAAGAAGGAAAGGAGAAAGGAACCGGAAATGCCCCCAAAGATGAAGGCGGAATGACGCTCTAGCCATGTTTCGCTTTCTCCTCAGAAAGTGTGAATCGTGAGCTGTACTTCCTTCTTCCACTTTATAATGGCCTTCATACTCGTGATAAAAAAAAAAGCATTTATGGCCAGGCTCGGTGGCTCAGCCTGTAATCCCAGCACTTTGGGAGGCTGAGGTGAGAGGATTGCCTGAGCCCATGGGTTCGAGACCCACCCGGGCAACTTGG
>NW_007051990.1:0-2241 GCF_000164805.1 Carlito syrichta | reverse complement strand
AATTCATCTGCAATTATGAAAGGACTGGGCTGAGAAGAGAGTCAGTGAACCAGGAATTAAAATCCTCAAAAAAGAAGGGAGAGTGAACCAAGGAGAGGGGTCTATATCCAACTGCAACTAGGAAGAATGGGTATAGAATATGCTGATGGCATGAGATACAGAGCTGGGGTGAGGGAGTAGGAGGGACAGACTGGAATGGTTTAGAAAAGCAGTGTGGTCCCATTGGAGGAGGGCTGTGGGAAAGAAAAGAATCCCACCTGAGATAACTGCAGGGCAGAGACTGACTTCAGCAGAAGGTCAAGTTTCAGGTAGAGGAAGAAGGTGGAAAGAGTTCAAAGAGGTGGTAGAGACACGAGAGCTCTTTCTAACAACTGACCTTGAGCTTTGGAGGGCACAGAGGAAGAATGTAGATGTCAAGGATCGAAGATGGAGTCATGAAAAGGGAATGAGAAACCCTTAGGGAGTGAGAATCGAGCACTGAGAAATGACCTATGGATTTGCCACTTCCAATGGTGACTAATACGTAAGAATAATAAAAGGCCTTGGTGATGGCTTCAAGGTAGGTAATGACAGCCAAGTGTTGGGTATTGGAGAGAAGAGCTTCTGACTCCCTACACAGTGAGGTACATGAGGGGTCTTTGCTCCTACTGGTGAAGGTATGGAGGCTAGGTAAGAGACAAAGCCCCCAGAACACTGGGGATCCTTCTTCACTCTCGGGATGGGTGAGGTTACCACGAACTTTGCACACTCAGGAAAGGTAGGGTGCAAATTTAATTTTAAGCTTTCTGCAGCCCAAGCAAAAAGAGAAGTGTAATCTTTAAGTGAGTCACAACGTCTACAAGATAATAATATAGAAAGCCAAGTATAGTGCTGTCTTAGTCTGTTTTGTGTTGCTATAACAAAAGACTCAAAACTGGATAATTTTTAAAGAAAAGAGGTTTATTGGCTTCATGATTCTAGTGACCAAGAAGTCCAAGAACATGATGATGGCAACGTCTCAGCTTCACTGAGGGCCACGCACTGCAGTCACAACATGGCAGAGAAGCAGAAAGACAACCAGCTTGAACAGAGACCCAACATGAGAGTTGGCCTTGCTTATAACAGCTCACTTTCACAGGGACTAATCTATTTCCATGAAAGTGAGAAACCATTTATTTCCATGATATGGAACTGATCTAGCCATGAGGATTGTGTCCCCATGGTCTACTCGCCTCCCAACAGGCCCCACCTCCCAATACTGCCACACTGGGAATCAAATTTCAACATGAATTTTGATAGGGACAACCCATATTCAAGCCATGGCAAGTACCTTATCCTGAGAACTAAGAGAAAGTTCTCCCTAGGTCTTCTAAAGGGGACAAATGGTGATGCAGCAAACACTGTTCTCAGCAACACTATAGATAGAAAATACGGCAGTGATCCTACATAATTGGTTCCCCTCCCCAATGTTCTTCAACATGCAGTGATGTGCGATGCTTTAGGGACTTTTAATCTGTAGTTTGAACCAAGGCGAGATTTCATTGTACAAATAGAATGGGTTACACATCTTCTCAGCAGTCACTCATAAATATTGTCTCTCTCATTTATGTTTTTTATACATATTGAGCAGCAGTTAGTTTGAGGTTACATTTGACAACAAATCTCTACAAAGGAGCTCTTCTTCAATGAAAGTCGGGAGGACAACCATTGTCTACCAAAGACGTGTACTTCATTTTCTAAATAGAGGTGGAACAAGGAGAATCTTGATCTTTTTCAGTGTAGTTCTGACCTTATATACAAGCAAATGGATGATTGATGCTATACGCTATAGAATATAAACAAAATTTTAATTTAAATAAATGTTTTAGGTCCATGATACCAAATATTCACTTTGGCCAGAAAATAAGAAGAAAAAGCATCCACTTAACTTTGAGTGACATGTAAAACTTTCACAAAAACAGGTTGCAAATGTTAGGTCAAAAGAACTGAATGTGTTGTTTTACTGTATGGGGTTGCTATTTGATAAAAACTACTGAAAAACATCTACGAAAAATGATTAGTTTATTTATTTATTTATTTATTTTGAGTTGGAGTCTCACTCGGTTGCCCAGACTGGAGTGCAGTGGCCGCTCCCGGCCACCGCAGCCTCGCCTGCTGGGCTCCGGCGATCCTTCTGCCTCAGCCTTCCAAGTAGCCGGAATTACAGGCATGCGCTACCACGCCCGACTGATTTTTTTGATTTATTGTAGAGATGAGGTCTTG
>NW_007051989.1:71059-71710 GCF_000164805.1 Carlito syrichta | reverse complement strand
TCGACTCCGCCTCTGCCTGCACGGCTCCGCCCCTCCCCTCAGGACTCCGCCTC
This sequence comes from Carlito syrichta, assembly GCF_000164805.1. Classification (NCBI taxonomy): domain Eukaryota; kingdom Metazoa; phylum Chordata; class Mammalia; order Primates; family Tarsiidae; genus Carlito; species Carlito syrichta. The sequence goes on along the minus strand of NW_007051989.1, from coordinate 71,657 downwards.
TCCTTTCCTGGCTCCACCCCCTCTTCATGGCCCCACCTCCTCTTCATGGCCCCACCTCCTCTTCGTGGCCCCACCTCCTCTTCATGGCCCCACCTCCTCTTCATGGCCCCACCTCTCCTCCCTCGACTCCACCTCTCCCTGCAGGGCTCGACCCCTCCCCTCAGGACCCTCCTCTCCCTTCCTGGCCCCACCCCTCATGGCCCCACCCCCTCCCTTGACTCTACCTCTCCCTGCAGGGCTCGACCCCTCCCCTCAGGACCCGCCTCTCCCTTCCTGGCTCCACCCCTCTCATGGTCCCGCCTCTCCTTCCTCGACTCTCCTCCCTCGACTCCACCTCTCCCTGCACGGCTCCGCCCCTCCCCTCAGGACCCGCCTCTCCCTTCCTGGCTCCACCCCTCCTCCTGGCCCCACCCCCTCCCTTGACTCCGCCTCTGCCTGCACGGCTCCGCCCCTCCCTCAGGACTCCGCCTCTCCTTTCTTGGCTCCACCCCCTCCTCCTGGCCCCACCCCCTCCCTCGACTCTGCCCCTCCCTGCACGGCTCCACCCCTCCCCTCAGGACTCCGCCTCTCCTTTCTTGGCTCCACCCCCTCCCCCTGG
>NW_007051989.1:51110-70034 GCF_000164805.1 Carlito syrichta | reverse complement strand
CGTCCGCACGCGGCCTCGGGAGCGTCGGGCCTTCCCGGCGCGACCTTGTTTCCGCAGCGGACCGGAGACGCCCCTCGGGAGTGCAGGGTCGGCCGGGCAAGGCAGCTCGGCGATGGCCCTGGCTGCCTCTGCCTGCGTAAGGGTGACTGTGTGCGCGCCCCGCGACTCACCTTCCGCTCTGTGTCGGGTGGGCGTCTGCGTTGTTAGGGTCGCTGGTTGTCCTGAGCCTGCACTTGTCTGCTGGGCGCAGTGGCGCGTCTTGGGAGCTGTGTGCCTCGGGGAGTGGACTTGCAGGGTCACGGGCTGCGCATTTGTTCAGCTTGAGCAGCTGTGACCAGCGTGGATGAGAGCCGTGGCTCCTCGACGTCCTTGCCAGCTCATGGTGTTCTCGGTCTGGGTTTTCAGCCTTCCGGGGTATAGTGGTAACTCACTGTGGTTTGCACTTGAACGACGGCTGTTCAGGTTGAGCCCCCGTTGCTGGGTGGGTGGGCCACTTGGATGTTGTGTTCTGGGAAGTGTCTGTTTCAGGCTTTGCTCTTTGTCCTGCGTGGGTTGTCTGTCTCTTTCTGATGGATTCTTTAAGGGTCTGGGGAGGATTCCTTTGCCACTGGACGATAGAAACGTCTATTCAGGTTGTTTACCCTGTTTTGGACATCTCCTTCTCTGGGGGGTGCTTCTGCTCTTTTCATGCTGTCTTTAAAATACCAAGGTTCTTAATTTTACTGTGGTCTCAACTGATCCTTTTTTATTCCTTTATGTTAAGTTCTCTTTGTCTCCTGTTTAAGAAATCTGTCCCAAGGTCAGGAATATTTTCTTATGTTTCCTTCTGAAAGTTTTATTTTTGTCTTCATATTAAGATCTGCAGTCTCTCTGGGGTTGAGTTCCACGTGTTGTGTACGGGTTGGATAGAGATACATTTTCTCAATTGAGTATCCAGTTGACCCAGCATCATTTATTTGAAGACACCCTTCTTTCCCTGCTGTATGAGGCTCCTTTGTTTTTTAAAAACAGCTGTATTGAGATATAACTCCAACTCCATACAACTTGTTCACAACAACCTGTCTGAAGTGTACAGCTCTGGTTTTCAGTATGTTTACAGATCCGTGTAACCATCACCACAGTCATTTTTAGAACATATTTTCATCACCTCAGGAAAAAAACCAGCAAAAAATAAACCTGTACATCTAAGCTGCCACCCTCACTGTCCTCATTCCCACCCCTGGCCACCAAACTACTTCCTATCTCTACAAATTTCCCTGTTCTGGGCACTTTATGTAAGTGGAATTATGCAATATGTGGTCTTTTGCGAATGGTTTCTTTACATTCTTTTATGGCTAAGGGTCTGTTCTCTGACACGCCACACCGTGGTTATTCATTCATCTGTTGATGGACATCTGGGTCGTTTCTATGTTTTGGTTATTGTGGATGCTGCTGCTATGCACATCTGTGTACAAGTTTTTGGGCGGACCTATGTTTTCATTTCTCCTGGATCTACACCTAGAGGTATAACTGAAGGGTGATTTGGTACTCTGTGTTTAACTGTTTGAGGAAATGCCAGACTTTCTAAAGTGGCTGTACCGATTTATGTTCCCGCCAGCAATGTGTAAGGGTCCCGAATTCTCCATATTCTTGTCAACACTTATTATTTGTCACTTTTTTATACTTAGGTTTTTTAAAATTACAACCAACTTAATGGATGTCAGGTGGTGTCTCCGTTTGGTTTGGATGTGTTTTCCTTGATGGCTAATGATGGTGAGCGTCTTTTCATGGGCTCATTGGCCATTTGTGTATCTTCTGTGGAGAAACGGCTATTCAGATTGTTGACCCATTTTTTTTGAGTTGGGATCTCACTCTGCTACCCAGGCTCGAGTGCAGTGGCACAAGCATGGCTCAACACAGCCTTGAACTCTTGGGATGGAGCGATCCTCCCACCTCAGCCCCCCAAGGAGCTGGAACTACAGGCATATGCCACTACATCCTACTCTCTCTTTTTTTTTTTTGAAGAGATGAGGTCTCACTACATTGCCCAGGCTGGGCTTAAGCAGTCCTCACTCCTTGGCCTCCCAGAGTGCCGGAATTCCAGGCAAGAAGCACTGCAACGACCTTTTACCCACTTTTAGTCGGGTTATTTGTCTTTTTGCTGTTGATTATGGTAGTTCTTCCTGTGTTTTAGATACAAGTCCCTTATCAGATAGATGACTGGCAAATATTTTCTCCCATCCTCCGGGTTGTGTGTTACTTTCTTGGTGGTGTCCTCGGAAGCATAAAAGTCGTCAGTTCTGATGAAGTCTGAGTTACCCGCTCTGTAATCATGTTGCTCATCATTTTGGCGTCATGTCTAGGACTCCATTCCCCGGTATGAGGTCATGAAGTTATGCCCCTAGGTTTTGTTCTAATAGTCTTGCGGTTTGGCTTTACGTTTAGGTCTTTAATCCATTTCGAGTTAGTTTCTGTATATAGAGTGAGGTAGGAGTCCAGATCCATCCTTTGCCCGTGGAGATCCTGTTGTCCTAGACCGTTATTTCCCCCGGGAACGGCTTTGGCGCTTGTTGCCGCTGTCGGCTGACGGCAGGCACGGGGCTTCCTTGGGTCCTCTGTCTTTAACCTTCACCCTTCCCCGTGCTCCCCTTCCCAGGGGCCAGTATTTGGACTACGAGAAGGAGGAGGTGGAAGCGCAGCCCAGGCAGTGGAAGAAGTACGACTTCCACTATGACAACGTGCTCTGGGCTCTGCTGACGCTGTTCACGGTGTCCACAGGAGAAGGCTGGCCCATGTGAGTGCTTTCCAGCTCGTGGCGGCTGGCTGCCGGGGCAGAGGTGGGGCTGGCCCAGGGAGCCCTGGGCTGGGCTGCTCTCCCGCCCCCCGGCCCAGGCTGGCCGTGGAAGCGGACCCCGAGCCCCCTCCTTGTGATGCCCCGGGCGGTCTCCTCCGGGTCCCCCGACGCCCGTGCTGCCCTCCTCCAGGGTGCTGAAACACTCCGTGGACGCCACCTACGAGGAGCAGGGCCCAAGCCCCGGGTACCGCATGGAGCTGTCCATCTTCTACGTGGTCTACTTCGTGGTCTTCCCCTTCTTCTTTGTCAACATCTTCGTGGCCTTGATCATCATCACCTTCCAGGAGCAGGGGGACAAGGTCATGTCCGAGTGCAGCCTGGAGAAGAACGAGGTAGGCGGCTGCTCCGGACCTGCGCGGGCCGTGTGGGCGGGCCGCAGGCTGCTCCCCGTGGGCCGGCTTTGGCTGCCGCGAGGCCAGCACAGGGCGGGGCCCGGCGCGGGTTCGGCCGGGGCCTGCCGGGAGCGGGCCTGGGCCGCCTCCCTCTCCTCCTCCTCGGCGCCCTGGGAGGGCTGGGGGACACGGTCGCTCTTGCCGCTGCAAGTTCTCCGTGCTCGTCCTCCCGCGCAGAGAGCGTGCATTGACTTCGCCATCAGCGCCAAGCCCCTGACGCGGTACATGCCCCAGAACAAGCAGTCGTTCCAGTACAAGACGTGGACGTTCGTGGTCTCCCCGCCCTTCGAGTACTTCATCATGGCCATGATCGCCCTCAACACGGCGGTGCTGATGATGAAGGTGCGCGGCCTGCGCAGTGGGATGGTTGGTGCCCGTCCGGGCCAGGCCCTGGCTCGGAGGCCGAGGTGCCACAGTCGTCGGCCTCCTGGCCAGCACGCAAAGCCTGTGGAATCCTGTTCCTTTTGCTGTCTGTGGGCTGGGACCCCGAGGCTCTGTTAGAACTGGGGAGAGCAGGCAGGGATGTCCCCAGCCTGGGCAGGCGTGGGGTTCTGTGTGCCTGCGTTCGCAGTGGTCCCGGGGTGTGTGCGTGTGTGTGTGTGTGTGTGTGTGTGTGTGTGTGTGTGTGTGTGCGTGTGCGCGCGTGTGCGTGCGCGTGCGTGTGTGCATGTGTGCGTGTGTGTGCGTGTGTGTGTGTGTGTCGGGGCTGCTGAGCCCACAGCCAGCAGTGCCTCCTCTCTTGGCAGTTCTATGATGCACCCTATGAGTACGAGCTGATGCTGAAGTGTCTGAACATCGTGTTCACGTCCATGTTTTCCATGGAGTGCGTGCTGAAGATCATCGCCTTTGGGGTGCTGGTACGTGCCGTGGTCTCCTCTTGCCTGTGAGTGGCCTGCATCCGAGCTCCCCTCTGTGGGGTGACCTTCGGGGCTCATGGCTGGGAGCCGAGCGCACTCCGAGTGCCCAGAGCACACGTGACGCGCGAGGGCCCCGGGGGAGGGGCTGTCCTGACACGCTCAGCTGCCCGAGCTCTGCTCTCGGCCCAGGTCCTGGGAGGCAGGCAGGGCTGGGCGCTCCTCTGTGGACACGAGGCTCTCCGTTCTGCCTCTGCCCAGGCCCAGCAGTGTCTGTGCACCTGGCTGTCGTGTCTGCTTGCCACTGGTGCTGTGCTGCCTTGGGGGCCCACCTGTGCTGTGCTGGGACTCTGTTACCCTCCCCCTCTCCGGACTCGGGCACCACCCGCACCCCCGTGCCCCAAGAACCGTCTCCAGCCACCACCGGCACTGACTGCCCTTCTCTTTCTCCAGAACTATTTCAGAGACGCCTGGAATGTCTTTGACTTTGTCACTGTGTTGGGAAGTATTACTGATATTTTAGTAACAGAGATTGCGGTAAGTGACATGTCCTGTCCCCCCTCCGGGGCCCGCCGTGGCTTCCTTCCAGAGGGCCCCCTCCCTCGGTGCATCTCCAGGCTCCGATTGCGGTCGCCTCTTCCTGGGTGCATGGAGGCTCCTCTCCAGGGGCGGAGTTCAGGGACGGGGTGTCGTCTCGGCAGATGTTCTTTCTTGAGGGAGAGGGTGGTTCTCAGAGGGTCTCTGGGCCAGTGGCCTGAGAGTCGCCTCGAGGCCCCTGGTGACCCCTGACCCAGAAGACATGAATCTTTATTTGTGTCTGACATGTGTGTACCAAACAGCCTGGTAACAAAAACATAGCAACTAAAACCAGTAGGCGTTCATGTTCTCAATATTGGATTTTTTGTATATTATATACATATGTCTGCATCCGTCTACCTATATCTCTCTGGAGATACTCATTCTTATCAAATATATGCGGATTTTGTTTGAAAATTGAGCAGTACTGGGACATAAACTCGTCTCAACAAATATCAGAAAGTCTGAATCATAAAGCAACATTTGTTGTTGTTGTTGTTTTTAGTACAGCGCATTAAATTGGAAGTGAATGGCAGAAAATGTCACCTGTTTGGTCTTAGCTTGAATTCCCTGGAAGCAGACACTGAAATGAGAAACCATGTGAAAGTTATTTCTTAAGTCATGTTCCCAGGAAGAGCAGTTGAGGAACATGGGGGCACGGACAGGGAAGAGGGGGAGGACCGGAAAGGCTGTGCCTCAAGCCAAGTCCCGGTGGGCAGATTTGGGTCATCCCCTGAGGGACCTCGGAGGCAGGGTAGGTGACAGCCCAGAGCTGTCCCTCCAGGGAAAGGAGCCGTCCCTGGGACGTGGCTCTTCGGCGCCTCCAGCTTCCCTGGTGTGCCCAGGCTGTGGGGGCTGCAGGGACCCCTGGCACCGGCCATAGCCTCCTTCTGCCCGGCCCCGTTCAGTTCACGCACGCCTCATGTTGGGCGCACTTTGCCTCTTCTTAGCTGCCGGTTGTGGACTCTGGGAGACAGACGGGAGCTCCCACGACTGTATTGGTCTGAGTTGAGCTGATACTCTCATTCCTTTCCTCCACTGCCCTTTCTAGAGCTCCTGCCCTGTGGCCAGCCTTCCACTGCTCTGGTTATTGGCCTGGTGAGGTCACCCACACCTTGTCCCTGTGCGGCCAAGCCGTTCCTTTGTCCAGCTCTGGCTGCCGCGACAGTCCAGTCCCGGTTAAGACTTGTCATGGGTGTGTCTAGAAAGGCGCCCGTGAGCCCCTTGGCTCTCAGACCTTCTTCTCCCTGCCCCATTCTGCAGTGGTAACTCTGCTCTTCGTAACAGTCAGGCCCAGGTGCCCTGGCCAGTGTGGAAGTGCCGCACTGCCTGCCGGTCTTCTGGCACAAGGAACTCCAGATGACCAGGTGGCTGGCATGGCTGCTGGTGCTCCCTGGTAGAAACTTTCTCCACCCCTTGGAATCAGGACCTCTAGATCCACCTGACCTCAACTTGTGGGGAGGGTGGGGCCACGACCATCCTGGCCTCTCGGGTGATGGTGAGAGCAGTCACTTCTACCTTCGCCCTGCTTCCTGAGTTTTATCGGTTGGGCGCCCAGTACCATCGATGGCCCTTGGCACGTTCATCCCGGAGGTGCGTCACTGGGTATTTTGCCTGTGCCTGTGAGGTGTCGTTTCCCCATGTCACCAGGCTGGCACCTTCTGAGCGATGTTATGTTTGGTGTCCCAGTGGCTCCCGTGTCTCCCTGGATGCTCTGAGTTGATGCGACGTGGAATCCTGTGTGGGTAAATCTCTGCTGCTAGCCCTGAGATACTAGCGCAGGCCCAAGTCCCATGCCAGGAAAGACAAACCCACACTGGGGACATAGGTGTGTCCCCGCTGAGACATATCACTCCTTTCCAGGCGAAGGTGTTCAGTGTAATCCCCTTACCACCAGTGGCTGGCTGACAGCCTCAAGGCTGGTGCCAAGCAGAGGCCTGGTGCTGGTGTCTGCTCATAGTGGGTGTGTGGTCAACAGTGGCTGTGGCCAGATCAGACCTGCTAAGAGGCTCTTGGCCATCATGGGCATTCCATTTGTGGTCCACTGTGTGGACACTGGGACTGGCAAGGACAGAAGCTGGCTGACATCCGTTGGCTGACTCATCCCAGGGCCTGGGTTTTCGGGCCGCCCCAGCCGCGATGCCCTGCGGTGGGCATTCATGCCACACACAGACCTGCGCATGGACCCTGTCTCCAACAAGGCCCATCTGTATGCCGCTCCCTCAAGAGCCCTGACCAGCCTCTCCCCACTGCCTGCAATCCTGTGATCCGTAGCACGGGCACACAGAGCTGCCGACCAGGCCCTTGGCCGAGGTCTCTGCCTGGCCACTGTCTTTCAGGTTGTGCCCAGGTGGGGCTGAGTGGGGCCTGCAGTAGCAGTGAGCCACTGGTCCACAAACCAGGTTTGAGTTTTTCCCACTAGCTGCTGTGAAGCCTCCCTGGGGTGATGGTGGGCAAGTTGGGGAAGACGCTGGTGCCACAGAGGTGCGTGTCACGGGAACAGGGCCGCCTGCCTTGTGCCCTCTGGAGATGCTTTGGTCCTAGATGTGCCGCTTGCCCTGTTCTCTGGGGCTTTGGTGGGTCTGCCGCCACTATGAAGGGGGGAGGCACTGGTGTCATAGACACGAATGTTTCCTGGCACACGCAGTTGCCTTCAGGGCCAGGAGCCAAGAAGGTCCCCTGACGGGTGTTTTTCTTCTGTGGACGACATGGCCTGCTCTAGAAGGCTGGCGTCTGCCCTGACTTTCCTGCAGAGGCTTTCCCAGGGCGTCCCACCGTGTCTCCATCCGCCTTATCTGCTGCTAGCTCCGTGGGAGCTGAGGGGTTCTGTGGCCCGGGGGGCAGGGCCACCGAGAGCGCAGCGTGGATCTCTTGGAGAGCTGCCCTGCCCTGCAGCCTCTCAAACCTGGCAGCTTTTCGAGTCACAGCAGGATCTCCCATGTGGCCTGTTGTGTCTCCAAAACCCAAGAAAGTAGGCAGTGGGAGGGGCAATAACTTGCGTGTCTCTTGGTTGGTGTCCACGTCCTGGTGGAGCCCCTGCCATTGGACACCTGAAAACCTTTCTGGGGTGGCAGGTGCATGAGCCCTTGTGACGTTTACCACCTGTGCCCGGGGTGTGTCGGAGCACCCGATCCCAGCAACACAACGCCAGGAGAGTGGACCAGCGTGTGTTCTGAAGGATGTCCAGGTGAGGGGGCTCCCTTTGGACCGTATTGTGACACGGGGTAAGACCACGAGTGTCTGCCGTGAATGCAGACTGCTTCTGATTCTCCTTGGCCGTGAGAACCGAAAAGGCCGAGTCACCAGACCAAGAGCTGCATGCCAGGTGCCAGATGCAGAGTGGATCTCTTCTGCTCAGGAGAGCAGATCTCCCGTGCTGTGGGCCCGGAGCTTGGCTCGTCGGGGGCGGACTGCTGCCTTCAGTCTGATTACGTTTGGCTACGTACTTAGGTTTGCCTTGAGCGGCGTCCTTGTTGGCGGCCCTCCTGTCTTGCCTCTTGAAATGCCGTGGTCTGGTAGCTGCCACCGTGGGCCCTTGGGGGCCAGGGCTCTTGGTTGCCACTTTGCCCTTGCTTCTCAAGGCGGTGGCTCCAGCCCGCCAGCTGCTAGAGTGCCAGGGTCACTGAGCTGTGTGCTGCCGTGAGGCCTCTGCCCCTTCAGATCCTGGCTTCCCCGAGGAGCTCTTGTTCTGTGGTGGCCGCTCCACCCTCCTCCTCTGGCCTGCGGCAGATGCCACCACAGACCCCTGAGTGGGCCAGGGCCCTGCTCCCCAGAGCGTCCATGGCGCCTGCGCCTCTGAGACGCTGGTCAGTTGGCGGGGGCATGGGTGTTCCGTGCAGGTTCTTCCTAGCGGGCTTGCCCTGCTGAGCCATTTGATCCTGGGCTCATCTGCCTTGACGACTCTGGCACCTCCACCGTATTTCATGTGGGCCACGCCTTCTTCCAAGCTGCTGGGAGCCGTCCCCGCAGTCTCTTGGGACCTGCTGCAGGTGCTCTTGCCAGACCACTGAACCCTGAGTCATGGAAGAAAGCCCTCCTCGTTCAAAAGCGCCTTTTTATCTGGCCTGTGTCCCGGCGCTCCTCATCCCCACCCTCCTCCTAGACGCACTTCCGGGCAGGGCTGCCGTGTTCCTGTTCCCACGTGCTCCTTACATCCTGCAGCCCCCTCACTTAATGCCCTTTCCGTTTAGCAGGGCCACTGCTTTCACTGTCAGGCTGGATTGAAGCCAGGCTTTTGGTCTCACGGTCCGCAGGGAAGTGGGCTGGGTCTCGAGGGGGCAGGTGCCGTCCAGCAGAGCATCCGCCTGCTCCAAGACTCTCGCAGGTGTTTGGGCAAGATGTGAAATCCTGCTGCGTGAGTGGCCACTCCTGTGCGCTCCCGAGTCAGACCTTGCAGTCCCATGGCTGGTGCTTCTGCCCGGCATCAGGGCACGGGTGTTGGCGCGTGACGGACCGGGGAGCCCTGTCGCAGCCCGTCCCGCCCCCAGCCCCATCAGCTTCGCCCTCGGCACCAGCCCCACTCACGTCATCCCGGGAGTTGCCAGTCGCCAACCTGAACTTGTCATTTGCTTTCTTCAGAACAGCTAGGCCCCGCTCCCCAGCCCTTACAATGATCACTTGCCCTGTCTTGTGAATACTGAAGATGCCGGGCAGTGTTGTGACTGCCCCCTTTCCAGCCCCATCCAGACTTGCCCCCGAGGAAGGCGTCGGCAGTCTCAGTGCTACGGCACAAGCACGCTGGGAGTAGCTGTCTCCCCATTTGCCACCAGCAGCTGGCACACCCCCAGGGCCCCATGCTGAGAGGTAGCTTCCAAGGAGCTGCCTCTGGTGCCGGCTGTCTTAGGATCCAAACCTGCGGTCCAAGTGTGATGTATTCAGAAATGTTTCCAGGAACACCTGGTGAGGAGAGGGGCAGTCGGGCCAGGAAGGGAGCCTGCTTCAAGCAGCTCCACGGAGCGTGACTTTTTTGCTCATGCCTGCAGGGGAGCTCTGAGGGTAGTGGGGGGGGGAGCTGCATCAGAAGGGTCCCGTCTGTGGCAAGGGAAGGCAGCACATGCCTCCACCTGCAAATCAGGTTCTGGCAGCCTGGGGGAATCCATGCATCAAGAGACACAAGGGCAGCTGCTCTGTTAGGAGCCAGTGTGGACGGAAGTTGTCAAGAGATCAGAGCGGGTGTGTGGCTAAAACACTAACGGTGCCTTTAATACTTTTGAGGAAAGAAACTTCTGAATAAGTCATGGGTAAAAAAATCAAATAACAAAGGGAACTAGAAAAATTACATCCAGCCAAAAAATAATGGAAATACTTTATGTTTAATCTATTCCGAGTATTTGCATGAGAAACAAGTTAACCTCATCAGCCCGCATGACCTACATGACGCAGACCCCATCACTGTGCCAGCAGTCATGTGACTAGCCTGCCCACCTGCCTGCTGTCCGTCACCTGGTGTCAGTACCTGTGCTTGCCGGTCCCCTTTGTGATGACATGAACCAGACCACCACCCAGGCACCCTAATGACCTGTCCCACACCAAAGGGAAGGCTTAAGAGCATTCAACTTCAAGCAACCATTTGCCATTGCTTTACTAAACTCTGGTGTGGCCACACAGCTCTCGCAGCAGTGGCCCGGCCATGTTTCCTAGCTTTGGCCCTCTCCCTTCCTTGGGGAGGTGAATTTCCTCCCTCTCTCTCTCTCTTTCTAATTTACTTTCTAGATGAACAATATTTTCCAATCCCCCTCCCAAAATGCTATGTATTGAAACTCATGGGTACAGCTAAGCCAGTATTTGGAAAGAAATTCACAAGTTTAGACAAAAAAAGTGTGAAAATTAATAAGTCCTAACTTATAAAGTTAGGAAAGGAGTAACAGATTAAGCTCAATAAAGTAGAAGAAAATCTAAGAATAGAATTTAAGGAAGTAGGCAACAGCAGAGAGAACCAAGAGTATCTAAACTTTGTTCTTTAAAGATTCCAACGTGGACACACCTATAGCAAGATTGATCAAAGAGAAAAGATGATCAAATAAGACAGAAAACAGGGGAAAGGGACTATGACACAGGAGAGGTTAAAAAATAATGGAATGTTCTGATAGCTTATTTATGCCAGTATGTTTGAAAACTTAGGTGAACGAATAAATTATGAGAAAAATATAAATGACCAAATCTGATAGAAGAAATTAAAGCCATAATTGGCTCTTTGTTAAAGAATCAAGGAAAGTGAGTCAGTAATTTCCCACAAAGACAACACCAGATCCCGATGGGTTTCTACCTAACATGTCAGGAAAGACCATTGTACTCTTGAACAAATTATTGTAGCAAAATTGGAAAAGATTGAACATTCTCTAATAAATTGGATAAGTATAATCTGAACACCAAAATTTTGAAAAAGAATACAAGAAAGGAAGATCATGACTGGGCGCGGTGGCTAAAGCCTGTAATCCCAGCACTTTGGGAGGCTGAGGCGAGAGGATTGCCTAGGCCAGGGGTTTGAGACCAGCCTGGGCAACTTGGCGAGACCTCATCTCTACGATAAATTAAAAAAAAAAAAAATTAGCCCGGTGTGGTAGTGGGCACCTGAGAGCCCAGGGGTTCAAGACCAGCCTGGACAACTTAGCGAGACCTCGTCTCTACAATAAACTTAAAAAAAAATTAGCCAGACATGGTAGTGCACGCTGTAGTTCCGGCTACTTGGAAGACTGAGGCAGAAGAATCACCTGAGCCCAGCAGGTCAATGCTGGGGTGGCCGTGAGCGTGCCACTGTTCTCCAGCTTGGGCAGTGGAGTGAGACTCCAACTCAAAAAAAAAAAGAAAAGAAGATCATAATCCACACTTACTCATAGACGAGTGATGCAAAATCCTAAACAATATATAAGCAAACGAAATCTAACAGTACCCAGGAAAGAAAATAAGTCAGGTTCATTCAAGGATCAATATCAGAAACTGTATTACCGTAATATTCACATGAAGAGGTCAAAGGAAACTGTCAGTGTGATGACCTCATGGTTGCAGAAAAGACATTCAGTACAGTTCAAATCGTATTCGTGATAAATGCTGTTAACAATCTAGGAATTGATAACTTGGTAAGGAGCATCTTTAAAAACCCCATGCAAACATGATACATAAGGATGAGGTTTAAGCAAAATTGCTTTTAAAAATTAGGAAAGGGCAATACTGCTTGTTATCATTACTTCTTTTCAACATTGAACTTTAGTTCCTGGCCCATTTAATACATAGAATTTCAGCTGCACAAGAGCAAAGGTTTTTTGCCTGTTTTGTTCATTGCCATGTTCCCAGTGCTTAGGCTAGAGCCTGACACTTTATAGGCATCCAGTAAATACTTATGGAAGGAGGACAAGAAAAATAAATATGCAAGGGTTAGAAAATAAACTGCCAATATACACATATAACATCATTATCTGTGGTTGAAATCTAGAATAATCTAAGACGAATTAGAATGTTTGGCAAGCTTACTGATTATAAGATTACTCAAGTAGGCCAGTTAATTGCATTTCTTTACAATGTCAGCAATCCTGACAACCTAACAAGATATGTGTACAAGCTCTTTATGTAGAAAATAACTAAGCTCTACTGAAAGATGTTAAAGAAGACTTAACTAAATGAAGCTGTATGTCATGTTAATTAGCTAGTGTTGGCCGGGTGTGGTGGCTCATACCTGTAATTCCAGCCCTTTGGGTGGCTGAGGTAGGAGGATTCCTTGAGCTCAGGAGTTTGAGACTGCCGGGGCAACATAGTGAGCCCTTATCTCTACAAAAAATAAAATTAGCTGGGCATGGTGGCATGTACCTGCAGTGTCAGCTACTCAGGAGACTGAGGCAAAAGGATGATCTGAGACCACCATAGGCTGTGGTGAGCCAGGATTGTGCCACTGCTCTCCAGCCTGGGTGACAGAATGAGACCCAGACTCAAACAAAAAGAAAAGCTGTTTAGCGTCAATTTCACAGGAATTGTTGATTTCCCCTAAATTGATCTGCAGATTCAATGCGGTCCCAATCAGTATACCAACATTTTTATTTGTTTGTTTTGTAAGTTTACAGGCTTTTTCTAAAAGGTATAGGAAAGAGCAAAGGCCCTAAAATAGTCAAGATACTTACGAGGATAAATAAGATGTGGCTGGGTGGCGTGGGAAGGAATTCCTGCCAGGGATAGGACTTACTATAAAGCTATGATGATTAAGAGCATTTGGCTTTGACTCAGCAATAGCTAAATCAGCAAGGGGAAAAATAAAGAACCCAGAATCAAACTCACTTGTGCGTAGAATGGTGCTTGACAGAGCTGCCCCTGCAGCTTAGTGGGGAGACAGTTTAGCAAGTTGGCAGAGTGAGCGTTGTTTGGAGACCAGCATGGGGAAAACCAGAAATTGGTCATACCATTCACAAAAAAATCGACGTCAGAGGGATGAAAACCCGAGATATAACAGGCAAGACTTCAAAGCTTTTAGAAGAAAGTACAGAAGATCATCTTTAAGACCTTGGAACAGAAACCAATTTGTGAAGCAGAATAAACAAAGCACTAGTCATCGTCGAAGAAAACCCATAAAATGAAGTGCTTCTGTCATCCATGCCTGCCTGTGTGAGGGGTGACATGGGGACATGCTGCTGAGCGGTGTGGAAGGGGTGAGGTTGTGACTGAGCGCCAAGGAGAGGGCACGCCTGCTGTCAGTGTAAGTCTTGGACTTTTGTTTGCAGGGGGACAGGAGGGCTTGGCGGGTTTTGTGGAGAGGAGTGACCTGGTCTGGCTTTTTAGACCTCCGCTGCTACTCTCTCGCGAGTACAGAGCAGGGCCACAGGCAGAGGTCGGTAGACCAAGCAGAGGCCGTCTTCGCTGGGGCCTTCTAGGACAGACCCTGAGACGAGAATCCGATGTGAGTCGTTCATTTGGAAGGCGATCCCGGGAATGCTGGCAGCGGACTGTGAAGTGAGGGCGGGCAGGGAGACTGCCAGTCAGAAGGGTGCTGTCGAGCACGTTACCGTTGAGGGCAGTTGGACCCCTTGCCCGTGCCTGGGCTATCCTGCCAGCTGACAAGGGGCCGGGGTGTTTTGCGCCGACTGCCGTCCATCACTAGCCAAAGGCTGCGGGGGGCAGGGTGCAGACGAGGTCGAACCTCTGCACTTCCGGCCTGGCCTGGAAGAGCCACGCGGCTGCTGTAGGCCGGGTGCTAGGTGCGGTGTGGGTGAGGCCTGGGGACTGGGGTGCTGCAGAGCACTCTGAGCCAGCCAGCCGAGCTGGGAGCGGGCACTGTGTGTGAGAAACTGGCACGTGCTGGATGCCCTTGGGAGGCAGAGCTGCTGATGGCCCCGCGTGGGTGTCCCAGACGAGCGAGAGGGCGTCCAACTTTTTGGCCTGAGCACTGGGAAGGGTGGATCACCATCAGCTTGGGTGGGGTCGGCAGTGGGTGGGACGGTTTGTTAGCCTTCCCAAAGAAGTTGTCCAACAGGCAGTCCGACGGAGGGGCCTGGCGTTTGGAGGGGAGGTCCGGCCAGCGACATAAAGTGGGGAGTCCTGGGCTTATGAAGTGGCATCAGGCCCATGAGACAATGAGATCGGTGAAGTTGAGGCACAGCCCCGGGCATTCCGGCGTTCTGTGCTGGGGGGGAGGCGCGGCCCTCGGCAGAGGACGTGCGAGGGCCAGGCCCAGATGGGGAGGGTCTCCCAACCGCTGGCGAAGGTGAGTGTCCAGAATGTTCCAGGCTCGTGTGGGAGTCAGAAAGTGAAACCAGAACAGAACTTGGGGAAGGAGCAGAAGGCACGCTTGGACATTTTGCAGAAGAGGGAACCTGGTCGATGTGCGTGGACCCTTACTTGTAGTAAGGGAGATACAAACTGAAACGACACTGAGGTTCCATTCCACACCCACCTGGTGTCCGCCACTGGACACTCTAACGCTGCCAGGAGTTGCCAAGGATAGGGAGCGGCCAGAGCATGCCTGTGTGGCTGAGGAGGCTCCTCGGGGACAGTGGTAGCACCCAGAATGCTGACACGCGTGTCCCTGCGAGCCAGGACCTCCCTGTAGGCTTGCGTCTCAGAGGGTGCCCCAGGGACATTTTTGCACCAAAGTTGGTGGCGGTAGTGTTCCTGGTAACCCAATATGGAGACATCTGAGTGTCCACCAGCTATAGAATGCTCACCGGTTGGGATCTTTTCATATGGCGAAGTGCCACGTGGCAGGGACAGCGGACAAATGAGAGAACCCTGAGCTTCCAGCTGCAGAGACAGGGCCTTGGGGGTTTCCGCGTGTGTGTGCCCCCTTCCAAATAACATCAGTGTGGATGCTTTTCAGAAGCTATCTGCTCACTTTCAGAGCACAGGTGTGTCCGAGTCAAAGAAACCTACACACAGTGTGATCCCACCACGAAGGGTAAGAACAGGCTCACACGTTATGCGTTTTAAGGGTTTGCCTTAAAACTAGAAAAACAAGCAATTATTAACAGGAATTAAGGACAGTTGCTACATCTGGAGAGGAGGGAGAGAGGCAGAGCTTCAGAAGCGATGATGTTTTTCAAGCTGGGGGATGAGTGTGTGGGTGTTTTATTATTTTTCTCTTTTTAGTTGGCGTCTCACTCTGTCGCCCAGGCTGGAGTGCAGTGGCACGCTCACTGCCACCGCAGCCTCGACTTGCTGGGCTCTGGCGATCCTTCTGCCTCAACCTTCCAAGTAGCTGGCACTACAGGCATGTGCCACCACGCCCGGCTAATTTTTTGATTTATTGTAGAGACGAGATCTTGCCAAATCGCCTGGGCTGGTCTTGAACCCGCGGGCTCAGGCCATCCACTCGCCTCGGCCTCCCAAAGCGCTGGGACACAGGCTGAGCCACTGAACCTGGCCGTGCTTTATTAGTTTGCTTTAAAATGTTTATACACAATATTTTGTTGCTGTGATTTATTTTACCATTTTAAAAGGTAATGATCTGAGTAATCCAGGCAAGAAAGCCAAAACCTACCACATAACCAGAGAAGCCCAGAATGCTTTGTCCCACCAGCCCTTGGTGACACGGCTTCTCCCGGGTGGTGGCCCCTTAACGCTGTGTGTCTCACCCAGAAGTAGCTCGTCTCAGTGTACTTTCTGATTCCTGTGGGCCTCCTTCTTGGAAACAGATGTCTTTTTTCACCCCGGTAGAGCAGTTCAAACTCCGAGCATCTGGCTGGACGGACATAGCTTTGAGGCTCTCTGCTTGTGCACACTTCTGTCCAAAAGAGGGGCGGGTCCGGGACTCCTGCCTGCTGAGGGCACAGAGAGGACGAGGAGGCCTGAGTGACATCAGTGATGTGCAGAGGGCACCGATGCCCAGCTGTGTTCTAGGGAAACCTCCCCTCCCCCCAGAAGCCCAGATACAAAGCAGGGCCTCCTGCAGTGCAAGCGGCCAAAATGACCCAGTGTCTGTCCCTCAGCTGCTGGATGGTAGCGGCCTGGGTTGCGTGTGACTGTGGCAAGCCTCCCTTGGCAGCGGCTGTGAGCCCTGGGGCCCAGCTCTCTCCAGGCCGTCCTGGCTCCTGGAGCATGGGTCTTCGACCTGTGCTGCCCGGAGAAGAAGAGACGAAAGGAGAGCCACTGTGTGGACTGGTTGTGGTGTCTTTTGTTTGTGTGTTTTTCATCTGAAGCCACTTCATATGTTTACTTTGTGAATGCACTTTTTTTTCTTAGGCAAAAATATGAGTGTCAGTTCCCATCCCTAAGTTAAAAATCAAAGTAGAGTCTTAGGGCACCCAGAGCGAGGGTCCGAGCATGCACAAAACTGACATTGATTTCTTTGCCTGGAAATAAAAAAACGAATGTCCATGAGTCACCTTTGGATTTGCATTACAAACAAGAATGCAAATGAATGCCGCCCTGTCTGCATAGCCTACAGATTTCAAAAATACGTTTTGGTGCGATGTATTTTAAGAAAAACATGCAGTTTACCAAAACCCTAAAAGTTTCTGGTTAAATATTCAGAGTTTGAGTTTTTGCTTGTGTTGATGACTCATTTTCTCTTTTGTTTCCTGTTTCTGTTCTTGACTCACCTTAACCCACCTGCTGACTCACGCTATCCAACCAACATACAACGCGAAAACCCATGTCTCCGTCTGTGTGTTGCGCACCTGCTGCTCAAACCACCCTGATTTGTAAATAATACGCAAATGTCCATCCATGAAAACATCACATATAGGAAACGGTTGGTTTCATGACTTTAAGCAGTTCTTGTGTTCCTGGCTTTGCGTGCTCTGCTCCTGCTTGTCTTCTGCCTCCGGGGAGTCTGTGCCCACTGCCCTTGGGCGTGTGATTGGATTCAGCTGCACCCACTCGCCTCTGGCCTCTGATGTTCCCCCAGCTCTGAGTCTAGCAAGGGCTCTGAGGACCCTCCCCAGAGCTGTCTGATTCTTGGGCCTGGCCTTGGACAGGGCTGCTCCCGGACCTGGCCAAGGCCAGGCGGTGGAGGGTTCTGGCGTGGGTGGCGGGGAGGCGTCTCGGGCAGTTTTTCCTGCTGGGACCGGCTCAGACTTGGGGAGACTTGGCAGGACGTGAGTTTGGTCCTGATCCCTGCGAGTCCGTGATTTCTGTTGCACAGGCATCTGCCCTCTGCTGTGTCCCCATCATGCTCCCGGCTTTCCCCAGGTGGCCTCTGCACAGTTCCCTGTAGCGGCCTTCCTTCCCAGACAGACCCTTCCTTGGGGATCAGGCCTGGAGCTCAGGGCTCGGGGAGGGTTTAGAGCGTTTGCTTTCATGGCTCAGAGGGGCCTTGCAGGGTCTGAGCAGGAGAAGCAGGCCCTGTCCCAGGAGACATCAGGGTGCAGGGCTCCCATTCGCACATCACTGCTGTGTGTGTGCCTCGGGGGTGTGCCTGAGCAGGCTGTGGGTGTACCGGGCGCCTTCCAGGGCTTCGGGAATTGAGAGAGGAGAGCAGAGCGACGGCAGCTGTGGCCATGGACGTTCACCCGAAGGAGCAGATATTTGCGCTTTCTGTGACAGCAAGTCGATGTTATGCAGCGTGTCACAGCCTGAGCGGAAAAGCTTGAGTTTTGAGAAACTGCCGTTTGATGCTGCAGAAACACCCAGGGGATGTCGTCTGCACGCCTCCCGCTTATGCGGTCAGGCTCTGCTCAGCGTCACCTCGCGTCACTGCGCCAGAGGGCCCTCCCCGGCCTGCCGGCCCCTCTTTTTCACGGCATGCACCAGCCCTCATGTGCTGTGTGTGTGCGTGTGCATATTTGTTCTTTGCTTTCTTCCATTTTCGTCCCCAGGAGAATGACAGTGAGTCAGAAAGCCATTTGTCTGCAACCATGGGGCCTCGGCCCCTGGCGGGCGCCTGCCCCCTGCAAACATCTGCAGGTCTGGCTGGGCGCTCAGCTGACACCTGGGACAAGCCCTCACATGCCTATGACTCTGGCCAGGTGCCATGGAAGGCTTGGATGCAGGGGCCACTGATCACGGTCTGGGCCAGCGGATCACTGTGGTGGGGCAGTGTCTGCAGCGCTCAGTGCACTTTTAGGTCCCTTTTCCCACTTAGTCCTCACACCTGGACAGGTGGCCCCGGTGGCTCTATTTTGTGGATGAGACAGCGGAGGATCAGAAGGTTAGGGACCGTTGTCCCCTCGAGGCGAGCCAGCTGCCACAGCGAGGGGTGTGGCGTGCCTTTGGGCTGTTCTAGGCCTTCCCTGACTCCAGGTCAGGTGCCCCCAAGGAAGAGCTTGGCCTTGAAGTAGGTGTCGCTGCTCCCTGGTGCAACAGAAGCCACAGACTCAGCGAGGATGGGGCGGGCCCTGTCCGCCTCCAGGGGCTGCTGAGGCCAGAGGCAGTGGCACAGGTGCACAGCCGCAGAGGATTCGCCGTGCCTGCTCTCCCCTGCCGTCCTGCATGTGGTTGGCATGGGGCCTGACCTGCCATGCTATGCTTGGGGCATCTGTGGCTGCCATCACCATCTGTCATCACAGCTCTCTAGGGCTGCCTGTCTTTGCCCACCCTGCCCTCTTCTGAGTACCCTCTGAGCCACGGGAGAGAAGCCTCGGAGGAGGGCTGGGGACCTGGGTCTCGAAAAAGCCAGGGTGGAACTCCCCATCCACACACGAAGCAACATGGATGCACCTTTGGGTCCTTCCTTCTCGCCCAGAGCCATTATTTTCCCCGGGGTCTTCGAGAGACTTTGCTCGTGCCGCTTCCTGTGTGTGGCTTTGAGCCGGGCAGGTGTTGTGTCCCTGTTCTCGCCTCCCCAGGCGCCCTGAGCGGGCAGCTTACCAGGCGGGGCCCCAGCCCTGGCTCTGCCATGGTGTCTTGTACAGGG
>NW_007051989.1:50030-50636 GCF_000164805.1 Carlito syrichta | reverse complement strand
GGCTGCGTGCGGGAGCCTGACCTCTCAGCAGGCCGCGGGCGGGAAGCCTGGTGGGCCCACAGGCTCCCCCGTCTGCGCACGGCCGCCGCCCCAGGGCCTTGCTGCCCGGGAAGGGATGGCCTGTGGTTCACGCGTGCGAGGGCCGAGTGGAAGCGCTGCTCCCAGGTCACCCGTGGAGTCGGGGGTTGAGTGGCTGCTCTCTGTGCTTGATTTGGAACCCCCTGGTGAGGGAGCTGCGTAGACACCCCCGGTCTCGAGAGCAGAGACCTGGCGGGGTGGACTGCAGAGATGCTTCGGTGGTGTGGGCAGCCGATGGCCATGCCTCCGCCTTCAGTGACCTCTCCGCCCCCGCTGGGCGGCCTCAGCGGCAGTGTCTGCCCCTGCGGGGTCCCAGCCGGGGTCCCAGGCAGGCAGAGGCTTTGCTGGCCGAGCCAGGAAGGGGCGGGCACGGCCGGCAGGCCTGGGCGGGGGTCCCTCGGGGGCGCTCCGTGGAGAAGCAGGCACGCCCCGCGTGTGGGCAGCTTGGCCGTGTCCTTCGAGGGCGGGCCGCTGGGGGAGGCCCCGCCCGAGGTGATCCCCTGCCGTGCCCACCGGCAGCGGGGCCCC
>NW_007051989.1:46102-49155 GCF_000164805.1 Carlito syrichta | reverse complement strand
AGGCGGTGCGCTGCCACGTTCTCGGGGGCGGGCGGCTGGCAGGTCGGGCGCGCTTCCGGCCCAGCAGCGTTGGGTGCCAGGGCACACGGTGGCAGGGCGTGTGAGCACATCTGCATGGAGCCCGATGGCCTGCGGGCCGTGGGGGCTCCTTCTGGGAGGCTGGCAGCCATGCTGGGGGGCGGCCCTCCGGGTCCACCACAGGAGGTCACTGCTCCTGAGGAGGGCCGTCCAGAGCTGAGCAGGGCCGAGGTGTGGAACACCTCACTTGGCAAGTTTAACCGGCCTGATTTAGATTTTCTTAGTTTTGCCAGAGAACACTTTGTCAGCTATTGGAGAAAAAGCAGTTCAGAAAACATAAAGCCAACCAGGCACAGTGGCTCCCGTTTGTAATCTCAGCACTTTAGGAGGCCGAGGCAGGAGGATCACTTGAGCCCAAGAGTTCAAGAGCAGCGTGGGAAAAATAGTGACCCCATTTTTACCAAAAAAAACCCCAAAACGGTACACACATGTATTCAAAGCTACTTGGGAGGCTGAGGCAGGAGGATCACTTGAGCCCAGGATTTCGAGGCTGCTATGAGCTATGATCCCACTGCAACACTGCAGCCCGGGTGGCAAAGCACGACCCTAGCTCTGAAAACAAACAGGCAAAACGTAAAGCAACGTCCCAGTTATAAATCTTTGGCATCTGACCACTTTCCAACGGTAGGGAGGGGAGGTGGACCCAGATGTTAACCTATGTGAAAGTTGCCAGTGTTTTAAAGGTTAGCTGAAAACTGATTTTTGAACTCCAGTTCAGCGTTTCTTTTTTTAAAATTTGTTGAGAGTTGTTGCTGTTGAAAAGAAAGATACATTTTTTCCTGCTTTGGCCGGTAGATGTACAAGAGCATGTAGGTTGCTGATCTTTGTGGATGTGATTGCTCAGAAATGTTCAGCCAGATTCCAGATAGGAGGCTAAGTACAGTTACTGACCCCTTTGCATTTCTTACCCTGAGAAAAATGGATTAAAACGGATAAAAAGTCTATTGTGCTATGGGCACAGAAGCTTCAAAAGACATTTCCCGCTGCTCCGTCCAAGCCGTTACCAGTGTGATGGCTGTCTTGGAGGCACTGGTGAGAAGGTGTCTGCCGTGTGGCAGAGCCCTTGCAAACTGAGCGCTGGGCCGCGTTCTTCCTCGTAGTTTGGACCTGCGGGGCGGGCAGGCTCAGAGCCAGAGCCAGCACACACCGTGCCGTGTGACAGGGACGTGGCTGGGCATCTCGGCGGGGAATGCACACTGGCCCCTCCAAGGGGGGGCCGTTCTTGGCTGGGCAGCCCCGTCCCTGGCCGGCCCCTGCGTCGCACACACAGCCTCTCTCCTGAGCCACCTGTGGTGTCAGGGCTGTCGCGCTCCCTTCCAGGTGTTTGGGAACATCGCCCTGGATGACGACACCAACATTAACCGGCACAACAACTTCCGGACGTTCCTGCAGGCCTTGATGCTGCTGTTCAGGTGGGTCGTTTGGGCAGCCCGGGCTGACCGGGATGGAGCGGGGCGAGGACCAGCCCAGGGACCACCCCCTCCAGCCCCAGATCGCACTGGCCTCTCTTCAGTGGCCTTCCGGGCTCCTTCTCGCTCCTGCTCAAGGGCTCGTGGCGTCTGCCTGGGCCTCAGAACCGGCTGAAGGGGAGCTCCTGACGGAGGGCGCCCTGGCGCCCGGGGCCAGGCTGGCCCCTGCCACCCGCCCCAGGCCCCGGCCGCAGCTGGGAGGCCTCCAGAGAGGCTGCGGTCCAAGAGGGCTGGGGGCACGGGGTGCCTCGCAGGGTGCCCATGCTGTGCTGTTTCACCTTGTTGGTGGCAGCGGTCGGAGGGGTCGGGGGTGGGGGGAACGGGGCTGCAGTGGGAACTGCGTGGAGTGGGAGCTGGGTTCCGTGGCCCAAGGAACTCCCGGCCAAGACGGCTGGTCTGAACACTCCTTTCCCTTCCCCCGTCTCTCACGGGGGTTGTGGTCCCCAGGCTGTGGGAGCCGGGTGGCAAGGGCCTGGGGCCCCGGTCTTCAGGACCTCCTTGCTGGAGGGCTGCTCGGGAGAGGCATGCCCCTGCAGACCCGCGGGCTGCAGGCCCTCCTGGTCCAAGAGTGAGCTCGGAGATGGAGGGTGAATGGGTTTCCCTGCCTCCCGAGTCTCGTTTGCGGGCCACCTGTCACCCCGAGACGGAAGACAAGCTCTGCTAGGGATTTGTGGTGACATCAGCCCCTGCCTGGGGCTCCTTCTTGAGGTCTCAGTGTGTGTGCTCACTGATGCAAATGCATGGCCTGCAGCCAGGCACCAGGGGCGCCTGCCCGCCTGCAGGTGCGCCCTGGGGCTCTGGCAGGGCTCCGCGGGTTGGCTCAGACCCAGCCCTGCTTTGCTGAGCGCCTGCAGAGGTTGTTCTGACTTGGGGTCTTTGCCAAGATGAGCCAGCACCTCGAGGCTCACGGCCCGGTGTGGCTGCTCCTCTGGACGGAGCTGTGGCGTTGACCTTGCTGCTTCCTTCTTCGTCTTCTGCCTCCGGCCACCAGAGGCGTGAGGCAAACTTAGGAAGTCGGCCTTTGGTCCCACAGATTTCTGTTCCCCTCTGAGCTCTGCTGTCACGGGGGGGCATCCGCCGCAGTCAGGCCTGGATCGGGCCACCGTCTGCGAAGAGTGGCTCAGCTTCGGCCGGGCGGGCCACATGGGGCGCAGACCCTGGCTGTGCGTCCAGGCACAGACCGGGATGGCTGCTCGGGCTGGGCGTGCCCTTGAGGCGCTGGGGGAACCGCGGCGGCCAGTGTGGCTGGAGCAGGCTGAGCGAAGCCGCCTCGGGGAGCGAAGTCAGGGAGGCCGTGGGCGCAGGTCCCTTGGGGCTGCGGGCGGTGCCCTGGGCTTGGCTTTGCAGTGAGTGACAGCCCTGTGCCTGTGGCCCACCGGGCTGCCGCAGAGGGCAGAGTGGGAAGATCCGCTCGGAGGCCGCCGCCTCTCCG
This sequence comes from Carlito syrichta, assembly GCF_000164805.1. NCBI lineage: Eukaryota > Metazoa > Chordata > Mammalia > Primates > Tarsiidae > Carlito > Carlito syrichta. The sequence continues at coordinate 46,176 of NW_007051989.1, read as the reverse complement.
GGGGGTCGCTGTTGCTGTGTTTTGAAGGCAGAGGTGCTGATGAGCAGGGTGGGGGGCGGAGGAAGCAGGGGCGA
>NW_007051989.1:36244-45468 GCF_000164805.1 Carlito syrichta | reverse complement strand
ACTTCTGCAGACCGGGTTTGCGTTTCCGGGGCGGCGTCGCCCCTGCGTTTCCAGCCTCTGGAAAGGCCTCCTGGTGGTGCTGGGATGTCAAGAAGCAGCAGCCAGCCCATGAGCCCGGGAAGGTGCCGGGGCTGGGCTGGCGGGAAGGCGGGCCGGCCCCGAGCCAGAGGGCACCTCCCGAGCCTTTGAGCAGGGCTGTGACGCGCTCTGCTTGAGGGTTCCCGGCTTGGCTCCGGCTCCCGCGTGAATGGTGAGGAGAGGGGCTGTGGGGTGAGCGGGGAGACGGTTGGGGGCAGCAGTGGCCTGGAGAGGGGGAGGCCTGGCCTGAGGTGGCACCAGGCTGCGTTTTGAAGGCAGAGCTGACATGACTGATGATTAGATGCGGACGTGAGTGGAAAACGCTCTCCGGGTGCGAGGGTGGGGGGCTCTTCCTCTGAGTTGGGGATAGCGGGACGCTGCAGGCGGCCGGTTCAGGCAGGGACCGGGGTGAGGGAGACGCCCCAGAGGCGCTGAAGTTGTTGCTAGTGTCTGGTGTCTTCACGGGACTGAGTGATGCTCTCTAGGTCCTTGCTTCACAGGGTGTGGTCCAGTGGACTAGAGCTTGAGCATCACCCCAGTGCTTGTTAGAAAGGCGTATTCCTTGCGCCTTCCCAGGTTTCCCATGTCAGGATCTCTGGGAGACGGATCCGGCAATCTGAGTTTTAGCAAGTTCTCAAGGTGATCCTGTGTGTGCTAGACTTGGATGACGTGAGGAAGGATGTGGATTAAGAAGAAGGCTAAAGACGGCTCCACGGGCATTTCGGAGACAGAAGGGAGCACTGGCCCCAGAAGCTGAGAAGGCGCAGCCCGCGAGGCGGGTGGAGGTCCGGGGAGGGGCCGCGCTCAGCAGCCGGGGGAGAACGGCCTCCAGAGGGAGGAGATGGTCGGCCACGGGAAGTGTTGTCGGAAGGCAAAGTAAGCTGCCGACGAAGAATTGCTCTGTGGGTGTTGAGAGGAGGCGGCCCTTGGCGAGCACAGTCTCCACCGGCGTGGGGGGAGCAGGAGCCTCACTGCAGTGGGCTCAACAGATGAGGAGAGGGGACGCACACAGCAGGGAAGATGGCGGCTCCAGCTGGTGGGCAGCCCTGAGGAGACCACAGCCTTCGTGGTCCTGACTCTCGAGCGGGCAGCCAGCACAGTCTGTGCTTTTCTCTAGCCACGCTCCCTCCTCGGGTTCATGGGTGGCAACGCAGATTATCCAGTTTGGGATCTCCCAGACATGGGAAAGGAGGGAGAGCAGGGTGTACAGAACAGTGTGGTTGTAGAGCTGAATATGAGACCAAAGCTGGGGCGGAAGGCGGTGAAAGGCAGGGCCGCCGGATCGGAAGTTCTCTTGAGGACAGAGCGTGGGGGAGGCAGGTGCTTGAGGAAGACCTGAAAGGACAGGCAACGTGGGCAGAGGGGGTGAAGCGATGACTCGGGAGACGGTGATAGTGGCATCGTTGGTAAACATTGCCCTCACAAATATGACCTTGCGAGGACAATGCCGCTACCCTGACATAAGCATCATCCTTGGCGATGACCACCACACTTAGCGTGAGTCACAGGAACGGGGGCTGAGCCGACTGGGGCTGAGAAAGTCCGGGAAAGGAGAGGCCAAGCAGTGGTGGTCCCCTCTCTGTGGATCCTACAAGCAGCAAGGATGATGGCAAGAGTGAAAGTGGAAACACAAACAGCAAGCCGGCTGCTCAGCTTTCCACGAAGGAAGGGGAAGATGAGTCGACAGCATGAGCCTCGATGAGCAGGTTTTTAAGAAGAGAGCAGCCGGGCTCGGGGGCTCAGCCTGTCATCCCGCGCCTTTGGGAGGCTGAGGTGAGTGGATGGCCTGAGCCCGCGGGTTCGAGGCCCACCCGGGCAGGCGAGACCTCATCTCTACAGTAAATCAAAAAATCAGCCGGGCGTGGTAGAGCATGCCTGTAATTCCGGCTACTCGGAAGACTGAGGCGGAAGGATCGCCGGAGCCCAGCAGGTCGAGGCTGCGGTGGTCGGGAGCGGCCGCTGCACTCCAGTCTGGGCGACAGAGTGAGACACCGACTCAAAAAGAAAAAAAAAAGAAGAGAGCAGAGGAGGACATCCGTCCTCTGAGTTGTTTCAGCTAGACCAAGAACATGTGGAGAATATTCAGGGAACATTGAAGGGTTAGGGACTTGTGCTCATGGTAGACGGAGAGCTTTGCAGTATGCAGTAGAAGGGTAGGGGGTTGGGGATAGTGTGCACTTGAGAGACAGGTGAGCTTACACATAGAGAAACAACAACCACAAAAAAACCCTGTAAAACTGTGTTTTACTAGTTGCCAGAAACGTCGGGAAGGATTTGCATGTTGAGGTCATCTCCTGATCCCTCAGAAGACCCTGTGGGCAGTGGGGAAGGTGGGCTTTTTGGATAATCGTGTCCTGTAGGCAGTGGAGACATTGTTCTCTAAACTGTTCAAAGACATCTGTTGCTGCAAAAGCCGGCCACCTAGGGACATGAAGCCCAACCCACCAGCCTGACCTGATCGTGCACCTGGCTGCAGAGGTGGGGTCCACAGAAAGCCACATTCACAATGCCACCCTACACACAGGGCCAAAACTCCCTGGACACCTCCAGGAGGAGTCCAAAAATCCCCGGGTTTAGCTGTTACTCTTCTCCAGAGAAGTGAATGTTTGGTGGCTACTGTCCTTTGTGTCTTATCCCCACGGACCTCCCTTGTGGCTCTTGGCTGGCCCTGATGTATCTTCCTCAACGGAAGCAGAGACAGGATGTCAGCTGGAAGCACAGGCTGGACCTGCTGGGTAGTTCTTGCTTTGAAACACTTGATCTGGTGGGGTCTGACAGAACAGTGGAATGGAATTGTGGCTTTTTAAAGTATTTTAGTCTTCATAATATTAAAAACCTTCCAGTAATGAGTATACTAAAGCCATCAGATGCCAAAAGGACATTATTTTCAACAAACAGGGCCGGGAAAACTGGGTATCCAAATGAAAACAAATGAAGTTGGGCCCTTACTTTACACGATATATGAAAGTTTACACAAAATAAGACAACTAAATGTAAGAGCTAAAACTATAAAATTGTTCGAAGAACACTTAGCAGGTAAATCTTCATGACTTTGCATTTAGCAAAGGAGTCTTAGATTTGATGCTGAAATCACAGAAAAAGAAAAAATAGACACATGGGCCACAGGACGATATCAACAGAAAAGGCAGCTTGAGGAATTGGAGAAAATATTTGCAAATCTTACTTCTGAAAAGGTGCTGATATCAGAATATGTAAAGAGCTCCTACAACCCAACAACAAAAGAAACCAACAACCCAGTTAAGAAATGGGAGGTGCCAGCGGCAAGATGGCCAGCCAGAAGCCCCTGCTGCTCATCTGCCTCAGCCGGCGAGCCATAGTAACGAGTAAGCTCTGCTTTCATGAGAACGACTGAGGGAGAGGGCCGGAGTGTGTCCGGGGAGTGATGGAAACCTTGGTGGACACAGACACTTGGGGTGGCTACATAGAGGAGGGGAGGAAATGCTGGGCCTCCACCACTCTGTCCCCCACCTGAGACTGGCTGGGAGCCAGAAGGAGCCTCTCCTTACCGCAAGGAGGTTAAGCGGGAGGGTCCCAGCAGCCTTGGACACCTAAAGTCTTCGGGCCTGACCACACTCTTAGGCACTGAGCTCCGCTGAGGGAGCTGCCTGGAGTCCATACAGCCGTGCTGCCCCAGAGAAGCAGCCGGCACGGTCCGGCCCCTGTGGCCTTGGTGGCTGCAGCACTCCGCCGTGTGGAGCTGGAAAGGTGGCAGTCGTGTGTCCTGCTCCTGGGGGGAGTAGCCACCGCTCCCCTTATCCCCAGGCCGAGCTGCGGCCAGACTCACCCGGCCCTCCCCGGGCTGAGCTGGGCATGGCTGTCAGGCCTGTCCCCATGGCTCCCCACCCATGCCCTGGGGCCAGAGCGCAGGGGGGCCCTCCTCCTGGAAGACAGTACCTGGGCCCAACAGCACAGTCACGACCCCCTGGTGCCTACGCCGAGGGGGCACTTCGCGCCCCAGGGCAACAGTGGCTGGGCTGCCCGGAGCGGCCGCAGCCCCGGCCGGCACCAAAGCGGCAGTCGTCCCCTTGGGCGTCCGTGCCTTGGCCAGGCTGAGCGGTGGCACATCCCGGGGCGGGCTGGCGTAGCACCTCCATCCTAGGGAAGCCGAGCGGTGGCTGAGCGGAGACACCCTGCCCTGCAGGACGAACAGCTCTGATGGCCACTTCTCTGGAGCCCAACTAGCTACCTGGAGTCGGCACCGCTGAAACACCCCTCTCCCTGGGCGTGGATTCGTGGCCCTGCAGCCCGATGCCTGCCCAAGACCCAGTGACATTCTGGGGTACTTGCTGCGTCCGCACTTGGTCTCGCAGAGGCTGAAGTGCTGCCAAGACCCGCCCTCCCAGGGTCCCCAGGGACTGCACGCGAGGCCTCGCCTCCCGGCCCCCACGGTGCCACTCAGCTCTGCTGGCTCGGGTTCCTGGGTTCCAGCTGTGCCCTGCTTCTCCCCAGGCCCAAACCTCCAGGGCACTCCTTCCCCTGAGTCAGGCGGTGCTGTGCCCTGCTCTCCAGGGATAGGATCACAGCTACAGCATGGCCTCCTTGCCCTGAGCTGCGCGGGATGCCTCGGCGTCACATGCCCTCGCTTCTTGGGCAGTCTCTGTCCAACCCTGTCACAGACATCAAGCATCTACCCCAGGACCAGGTGCCACAGCAGGTTGGTGCAACCCTGAGCCCAGGCCCCCAACCCCTCAGCCACTCGGAGCGCCTGCCTCTGGGACGCAGTGCTCCCGCAGCTGCTTGCAGGCCATCAGACTTGGTACCCAGAGGCATCCCCCTGGCTCAGCTCCCCCGTGGTGGAGGAAACGGGAACAAGAGCGCCCTCAAAGCCCTGGACACTGAGGACTTGCACGGCCCGCCTTGCCGCGGCTGCCGCCACAGACCTCCACAGCCTGAGCCACCGAGGCACCCACCGTGATTGCTGATGTTGAACGAAGCTGAAAAAGTTGAGGGGAGACTATACTACCGCACTTGTCTGGAAATCACCACACCCCTCCCAGCCCGTGCACCAAAAGCCAACTATGTCTTGCAGTTTGGAAGGGTTCCACTGATGTACGGACGTCAAGGCGTGCCTACAAGAAATACGAATAAGCAAGGAAATGTGACACCACCAAAGGAACAAGATCAGGAAAACAGTTCACAGTATGAATGAGAAATGCAACAGAGATAGAAACCGTTGAAAGGAACCAAGCAGAAATCCGGCAGAAGTCAGTGAGTGAAATTTTAAAAAATACAATAGAGAGCTTCAACAGTAGATTTGATCAAGCAGAAGAAAGGATCTTTGAACTTGCAGATAGTCCATTTAAAATTAACCAGTCAGAGGGGAAAAAAGAGAATAAGAAAGAGTTAAGAAAGTCTGCAAGAATTATGAGATACCAGTAAGCCCACAAATACTTGTATTATGGGAGTTTGGAAGAAGAGAAGGGAAAAGGTGTAGAATACTTACATAATGAAATCAGAGCTGGAAAACTCCCCAAGTCTGGGGAGAGACACAGGCATCTGGACCCAAGAAGCTCAAAGGTCCTCAAGTAGATTCAACCCTAAAAGCTCTCCCTGAGGCTCATTACAGTCAGTGTCAAAGTCAGAGAGAAGAGAGAGTTCTAAAAACAAGAGGAAACCCTGGGGGTCCCTGTAAGGGAGTCTCCATTAGGCTACAGCATATTTCTCTTCGCAGACCTTACAGCCCAGCAGAGAATGGGCTAGCAGAGTCAAAGTACTGAAAGAAAAAGAACTGTGAGCCAAGCAAAGCCAGCCTCAGAAATGAGGGAGAAATAAAGTCTTTCCCAGAGAAGGAAAAACTGAGGGAAGGTGTCACCACTAGACCAGCCTTACGAGAAATATTCAAGGGAGTTCCACATCTGGAAGCCAAAAGACAATAATCACTGTTTTGAAAACACACACATATAAAACTCATTGGTGAAATGAGTTTTACAAAGAAGAGAAAATAACCAAACCTTATCATTATGGAAAACCACAAATAATAACAATAATAAATGATAAATAATAGTAAATAAGAGAGGATGAAAGGAACAAAGGATATATGAAACAACCAGAAAACAACAAAACAACTGGAGTGAGCCCTCACCTATTAATAATAATCTTGAATGTAAACAAGTAAAATTCCCCCACATAGAAGATAAAGACTGACTGAATAGGTTTTTAAAAAATTATTTATTATTATTATTTATTTATTTATTTATTTATGAGTTGAAGTCTCACTCTGTTGTCCAGACTGGAGTGCAGTGACATGCTCTCCTTGGCCACTGCAGCCTCGACCTGCTGGACTCTGGCGATCCTTCCTCTCAGCCTTCCAAGTTGCCGGAACTACAGGTGCGCGCTACCACACCTGGCTAATTTTTTGATTTATTGTAGAGATGAGGTCTTGCCAAGTTGCCCAGGCAGGTCTCGAACCCACAGACTCAGGCAATCCACTCACCTCGGCCTCCGAAAGCGTGGGATTACAGGCTGAGCCACTGAGCCCGGCTAAAATTATTTTTTTATTTTAAAGATGTGGGGTACAATTCAGGGTTAGGAATACAAATGGTCATTAGATAGGTGCCCTTGTTGATGAGGTGTGTCCCCTCTTCCCTCCCCTGGCAGTTTCTTACTACTGTTAATCCCTTTCTTAATAGTATTATGGTAATCGTTCAAGGTCCACTTACGAGAACGTGGTACTCAATTCTTTGTTTCTGTGATAGATCACTGATAGACTCTAAGTCCATCCAAGTTGCTGTGAAGTTCATAATTTTGTCCTTCTTTATGGCTGTGTAATAGTCCATTGTGTACATATACCACATTTTTAAAATCCAGTCCTCTTTCAATGGGTAGCATGGTTGGTTCCATGTTTTTGCTATTGTGAATAATGCTGTGATAAACATGCATGTGCAGGTATCTTTTTTTATAGAGTGCTTTGAGTTCCTCTGGGTATACTCCCAGAAGGGGGATTGCGAGGTCATATGGAAAGTTGATTTTTAGATCTTTTAGGAATCAACAAACTGTTTTCCACAGAGTTTGTACTAGTTTACACTTCCACCAACAGTGTAGAAGTGTTCCTTTTCCCCACGTCCTCTCCAGCATCTGTTGTTTTTTGAGTTATTGATGATGGCCATCCTGACTGGAGTTGGGTGGTTTCTCAGTGTGGTTTTAATTTGCATTTTTTGATTATTTGTGAGACTGAATATTTTTTAATGTTTTTGTTGGCTGCTTGTATGTCTTCTTTTGAGGATTTGTCTATTCATATCACAGAGAACTTTCTGCCATCACACAACCTTCCCAGGTTGAAACAGGAAGAAATTGAGACCCTAAATAGAACAATAATAACCCAGGACACTGACTTTGTCATAAGAAAACTACCTACAAAAAAAAAAAAAAAAAAAAAGCCCCGAACCAGACGGCTTTCCAGCAGAATTCTAAAATACACAGGGAGGAGCTGATACCAATCCTATTGAAAGTATTCCAGGTAATCGAGAAAGATGGAACTCTCCCCAAATCATTTTATGACGCTAACATCACATTGATAACCAAACCGGGTGAAGATCCAACAAAGAAAGAGAACTGCAGGCCAATATCCTTGATGAACATAGATGCTAAAATTCTCAACTAGATTCTAGCAAACTAGATCCAACAACACATCTCAAAAATCATCCACATGACCAAGTATGCTTCATCCCTGGGGTGCAGGACTGGTTCAACATCTCCAAGATCACAAACATATTAAATACATCAACAGATGTAAAAACAGGAACCACATGGTTATATCATTAGATGTAGAAAAAGCTTTCCATAAAATCCAGTGTTTCTTCTTGATAAAAGCCCTCAAACACCTAGGCATAGATGGAACATACCTTAAAATAGTAAGAGCCATCTACAAGAAACCCACAGCCAACATACTGCTAGACAGACAGAAATTGGAACCATTTCCCTTGAAAACCGGAACAAGGCAAGGCTGCCCACTCTCACCCCTCCTGTTTAACATAGTGTTGGAAGTCATAGCTTCAGACAAGAGAAGGAAATCAGGTGTATCCAGATAGGAAAAGAGGAAGTTAGGTTATCCCTCTTTGCAGATGACTTGATTCTTTACCTCAAAAACTCAAAAGTATCTCAAAAACCTCCTTGCACTGATAAAGGACTTTGGCAAAGTCTCAGGATATAAAATAAGTGTGCAAATGACACTTGCATTCCTATACACCAACAATAAACAAACAGAAACTCAAATAAAAAGGACAATCTTATTCACAGTAACCACAAAAAAAAATAAAAAGAAAAAAAGAAAGAAATACCTTGGCATCTTCCTAACCAGAGAAGTGAAAGACCTTTACAATGAAAACTATAAAACACTGCTCAAAGAAATCAAAGATGACACAAACAAATGGAAAAATATTTCATGCTCATGGATTGGAAGAATTAACATTGTTAGCAATCTACAGATTTAACGCGATACCTATTAAATTACCAATATCATTCTTCTCAGACCTGGAAATGACAATACAGAAATTCTTATGGAAATATAAATGATCAGGAATAACCAAAACAATCCTCAGCAAAAGAAACAAAGCAAGAGGTATCACACTTCCAGACTTTAAACTGTATTATAAGGCTACAGTAATCAAAACGGCTTGGTATTGGAACAAGAACAGGCACATAGAACCAGTGGAACAGGATAGAGATCCTGGAAACAAAACATCATTTTCTCAACCATCTCGTCTTTGACAAAGCCTCCACCACAAACCACTGGGGAGAGGAGAATTTATGAAGTAAATGGTGCTGGGAAAACTGACTGACCTCATTCAGAAGATTAAAACAAGACCTCTACCTATTACCATACTCAAAAGTCAACTCTAAATGGATCAAAGACGTAAACGTAAAACCTTAAACTATAAGAACCTTAGCACATGCAGGAGAAACTCTTGTGGAAATTGGAACTGGCAACCAATTCCTGATCAAAACCCCAGGTGCCCATGCCAGAAGAGATAAGATAGCCAAGTGGGACCTCATCAAACTGAAAAGCTTCTGCAAAGCCAAAGAAACCTTTAAGAAGGCCAGGCTCGGTGGCTCAGCCTGTAATCCCAGCACTTTGGGAGACCAAGGTGAGTGGATTGCCTGAGGCCGCGGGTTCGAGACCCGCCTGG
>NW_007051989.1:32599-36152 GCF_000164805.1 Carlito syrichta | reverse complement strand
AAAAAAAAAAAAAAAAAAAAAACCCTTAGGAGAGTAGGGAGACAGCTCAGGGACTGGGGAAAAATATTTGCCAACTGTATATCTGACAAAGGCCTGACATCCAGGATCTAAAGAAACTCAAACGTGCTGAAAATAATAGATTTTCAAAAACACAGTTCAACCGTAGTCTACCTACAAGAAGTTTACATCACCTGTAAAGACACACATGAGGGGGACCAAAAAAAACCCTGGAATTTATTTATTGAAAGTCGTATATTTATTCTTACTGTTTAAACTTCAGTCACCTTCAGAGTACTTGCCTATCAAGACACTTTTTCTACTACACAACATGATTTTTGAACGCACTGATTTTAATGCCTTTTAGTGCTTCTGCCATTTTTGTTTCACCTTTTTCACGTTGGCAAAGTACTTCCCGTCGAGAACTTTTTTCATCTGGGGAAAAAAAAGTTCTCAGGGTGAGATCAGGTGAAGGGGGGGTGGGGCATGGGGCCATGCCACGTTGGGTCAAAAACTGCTGAATGCTCAGTACAGTGTGAGCAGGTGCATTGTCATGATGGGAAAAGTCAGTCAACTGTTTGCCACAATTCGAGATGTTTCTTCTGCAGATCATGACGTAACCGTCTCAAAACTTCCAAATAAAAATTTTGGTTGACTTTGTGTTCCAGAGGAAATAATTCTGAGTGTGTACTACAAAGGACTCACCCTCAAAAAGATAATTCCAGTTTATTTTGAGGCCCCCTTGTAAAAACTGAAAGTGAAGGGATGGAAAAAGATATTCCACACACATGGAAACCAAAAGTGAACAGGAATGCTATTCTTATATAAGATAAAGCAAACTTTGAGTCAAAACTGTAAAAAGAAACCCAGTGTCAATGGTACACACATGTAATCCCAGCTACTCAGGAGACTTAGGTGAGAGGATTGCTTTAGTCCGTGAGTTTGAGGCTGTAGTGCACTATGATTACACTACACTGTGAGTAGCAACAACACTCCAGCCTGGACAACATAGTGAGACTATGTCTCTTAAGAAAAAAAAAACTAACTAACTAACTAAAAAGAGACAGAGTCATTATATAATGATAAAGTAGTCAAGCCAGCAAGAAAATATAGCAATTGTAGATATGTATGCACCCAGATATATTAAGCAAATATTATAAGTTCTAATGGGAGAAATATATTTCAACACGATAGTAGTTGGGGACTTTAATATCCCACTCTCAGCATTGGACAGAGTATGTAAAAAAGAAAAACAATACAAAAAATATTATATTTAAACTACACTTTAGTCCAAACTGGATCTAACAGACATTACAAAACATTTCATGTTACAGCTGCATAATACACATTCTTTCCATCAGCATGTGGAACATTCTCCAGGGCAGACCACATATTAGGCCACAAAACATGTTGCAACAAATTTAAAATAAATGAAATCACACCAAGTATTTTTTCTGACCACAACGGAATAAAACTAGAAATCAATAACAAGAGGAACTTTTGAAATTATATAAACTTATGGAAATTAAATGACATGTTCCTGAGCAATCAGTTTGGCCAATGCGGAAATTAAGAAGGAAATTTAAAAATCTCTTGAAATAAATAAAAATCTGAACACAATATGCCCAAATCTACGAAATACGACAAAAGCAGTATCAAGAGGGAAGTTTACAGCGATAAATACCTATATCAGAAAAAGAGGAAGGATCACAGAGAACCTAATGATGCATCTCAAGGAACCAGAAGATGGAAAAGCAAGAGTAGACCAAACCCCAGATTTGTAGAAGGAAGGAAATAATAAGGCTCAGAGCAGAAATAAACAAAGTTGAGACCAAAAAATACAAAAAAATCAATGAAATGAAAATTCGGATTTTTGTAAAGATAAACAAAACTGACAAGCCTTAAGCTAGACAAACCAAAAAAAGACCCAAATAAATAAAACCAGAAAGGCAAAAGGAGTCATTGTAACTGATATACATAAATACAGATAATAATAGTGGGCAACTGTGTACCAACAAATTAGAAAACCCAGCAGAAATGGATAAATTCTTGGATGATGCAACCTACCAAGGTTGAACCAAGAAGAAAGAGAAAACCTGAACGACCACCAGAGCAGTGAGACTGAGTGTGTGAAAAAAAAGAAGAGAAAAGCCCAAGATGCTACACCACAGAATTGTACCAAACATTTAAAGAAGAACTAATACTAATTCTTCTCAAACTATTCCAGAAAACTGAAGAGGAGGGAATTCTTCCAAACTCATTCTACAAAGTCAGCCTTACCTTGATTCGAAAACCAGACAAAGACACAATAACAACAACAAAAGAAAACCATAGGCCATTGAAAGAAGTTCGGCGCCAGTAACGACTCCTCACCCTCTAAGGCCAAGAGATTTATTAAAGCGGCGGTCACAAGGGAAAAAGGGAAAGGGTCTGTGGAGAGAGAGAGAGGAAGTGGGAGAGAGGCGGGAGAGAGCTGCAGAGAGGGAGAGAGCGACAGAGAGAAAGACCGAAAGACCGGGAGAGAGAGAGAGGCAGGGAGAGGGCTGTATTTACTAGCCCGACAGGCCGGGAGGGGCCGTGCTGTGTTCCTGTTGGAGGAGGGCATGGGAGCAAGGTGGGGCCGACGCCGTGTTCCAGTCCTGTTGGACGCCTAACAAAGCTGGCTATGGATTGGAGGCTTGCAGGTTTGAACTTCACGCGCGCGGGGAATTGTGCTCACAGAAGCCGGGGCCTAGGGCCTTTGTTGTCTGGTGTGTTCTCACCATGCTCGGTGCCATTCTGGGAGCCGCCCCTCTGGTCACTTCCTGCACTCTTCATTCCCACCTTTTCTGTTCTTATGGGGAGGGGCGTCGTTACTCTTTCTAGCTACTTCCTGCTGGTTGGGGGCGTTGTGGGGGTAAGGTGGTGGAAGGGTGCAGAACCAGCCAGAGCAGGGCCCAAAGGTAGGCGCTGAAGGTGTAGATTTCCGCAGGTGAGAGTTCCATGAAGGTTCCTTATAAGTGTAGAACAGCGACTTGTTCTGGCCAGTCTTCTAATGAGCATGGGGATGGTAGTAACCAGCTGTCTTGGAGTAGACTGTGGAGGTAAATGGAGAACGTGGAAGAGAGCATATCTAAAAGAAAAATTAGGTGATGTTTAGTGACAAGGTGTTGACTCCTCTATTGGGACGGGTTGATAACTGTTGAGTAATAGGAGGTTGAGGTTTTGATTTGAGAGTTTAGTTAAGCATTGTTGGAGAAATTTAAAGATATATGGGGCTATTAAACAAAAACGCAAATTAGAAAGAGGCAAGTACCTCCCTGTTGGACTATTGATGGAGGTTTGTAGTATTGACTAAAGTTTTTAAAAGTATGTTATAACACAAAATCACAGTAGTTATTTTAAAAGTTACTTATTTAGCCAAAATGATAGTGCAACGATTCTGAAAAGAAAAAAACCTTGCTCTTTTGTAACAAAGACAGTGGGGGAGGGGGGAGGACTAATTGAATTTTGTCTCTTTTTTTCCCCTCTGTTATTTAAAGAAGAAAATTTTTGGAGATTGTTAATTAAGAAGCTC
>NW_007051989.1:18511-32160 GCF_000164805.1 Carlito syrichta | reverse complement strand
GGGATCCAATGTGGAACTATTAGGGAAATCCAAAGCTATACAAAAGGCACCCAAAAAAGTACAGTGGTGTGAGTTTTAATTTTTGTCATAATGTCCCTTCCCAATAATGGAGCTGGACACGTTGGCATAACAAGGAAAGAGTGTTGAAATACTTTATCTCCAAGAACACATGGAAGTAATGGTGTAGTGAGGGGCCTGGATATAATGCTCTGTACCCCCACAACCAAAAGGGGTGAAGGAAGGAGTGGACCAGGAAATTTAAGTAGAGCTGAGCATGTAGCCCCCGCATTAATAACAAATGATATAACCCCGCCAGCTACTGATATTTCCATCCTAGGCTCTGTTGGTTTAGTAGTTTGTTCCGAAGACATTGGGCTACCAGGTTAGGGCGGGTCAGGCTGACTGGAGCAAGCCCAAGAGATCCCCTTTTGAGATCGTGTAAGATGCCTGATGTCCCTTAATTGCAGCAAGCATCTGGGCCATGTGCTCTCCTCCGGCTAGGCGAACGAGGCAATCATGAGCCCAATGTCCATGCTGTTTGCATTTGGGACAGAGTTTTGCTGGTGGGCAGGGCTTGACAGTCTTTGGCCATATGCCCATTTTGACGGCATCGGAAACAAACCTGGGAAGGGGGCTGTGTACCCCTTTTGCTATTGACCATCTGGGGTGGAAGATTATCAATGGTGGCTTTTTCTGCTAAAGTGGTAGATAAAAACTGAAGTGCTTTCCGCTTATGTTGGTGGTCCTGTATTTCTTCCTCTTTTTGGTTGTTAAAGATTTTAAAGGCTGTGTCCATTAGCTCTAATTGAGGGGTTTGTGGGCCCTTTTCTAATTTTTGGAGTTTGTACCTAATACCCGGTGCTGACTGGGAGATAAAATACATAGCCAAAAGAGTTTGTTCCTCTACAGAGTTTAAATCAATATTAGTAAACTGCTGCAATGTTTTAGAGAGGCGACGTAGAAACATTGTTGGATTTTTATCTGGTCTTTGAAAAACCTCTTTTATTCTGTCCTAGTTAGCCTGTTTATTAACACCTTTTTGTAGTTAGCTAACAGGATTTATTTACATGATCTCTTTATTTTCGTCTGGGAAGAAGGTTGATATAGTCCCGGTTTAGATATAACTTGAGAGAAATTTAGTATAAGGAAACAACAAAGACTTGTTGCAGCTGGTAGGGCTGCTATCAGGGGGTTATCAAGCAGTGAGGGGGAGGGGAACTTAGAGGAGGAGGCTAGGCACCTTGCGCAAGGATTTTTGGACCAGACAGAAAGCACTTGACCGGGCGGCAGGTGGGAACGCGTTTGAGATTCCTGCCAGTTGAATAGGGCTTACTGTGGGTCAATAGACGTGGAACCTCTGAGGTTTACTGTTGCCCGACAGATATAGGAGTCCTTCAGAATCCGCTGTGGGCCAGTAGATGTGGGACCCCCGGGGCCCGCTGCAGCCCAGCAGCCGTGGGAGTTTTAAGGTTTAAGAGATGAAAGAGACGAGGAAGCCTTTAGGGTCCGCTGTGGCCAAGGTGGGGTGTGCTCCCCATTGCCCTGGGGCCGGAGGGGCTGCCAGACGATCAACGGTCAGTTCCCCCCGGGGATCCCGGGCAAGTTTCAGGCTTCCGTGTCTGGGGAACTCACCTATCCAGTGACCGCTGGTGGATGCAGTTCACGCGTTCAAAACAGTGGGAAGATCCGGGAGGGCTGGAGTGGCCACCAGCGCCGGGTCGGGGGTCCCGCCTACGGGGATAGACCCGCACAAGGGCGGGAGAGCACCTGATCTGAGTCATGGCTCCAATGAAAGAAGTTTGGCGCCAGTAATGGCTCCTCACCCGGTTAAGGCCAAGAGATTTATTAAAGCGGTGGTCACAAGGGAAAAAGGGAAAGGGTCTGTGGAGAAAGAGAGAGAGAGGTGGGGAGAGAGCTGTAGAGAGAGAGAGTGACAGGGAGAGAGCGACAGAGAGAGAGAGAAAGAGAGACCGAGAGAGAGATATGCAGGGAGAGGGCTGTATTTACTAGCCTGACAGGGGTGGAAGGGGCTGTGCTAGGTTCTTACTGGAGGAGCGGCATGGGAGCAGGGTGGGGCCGACGCCGTGTTACAGTCCTGTTGGATGCCTAACAAAGCTGGCTACGGATTGGAGGCTTGCAGGTTTGAACTTCACGTGCGCGGGGGAATTGTGCTCACAGAAGCCGGGGCCTAGGGCCTTTGTTGTCTGGTGTGTCCTCACCATGCTCGGCCCCATTCTGGGAGCCGCCCCTCTGGTCGCTTCCTGCACCCTCCAGCCATTATCCCTGTTCAACATAGATACAGAAATCCTCAACAAAATATTAGCAAACTGAATCCAAGAGCACATTTTAAAAAATCACTTATTGTGATCAAATGGCATCTATCTCAGGGATGCAAGGATGATTCAACATAAACAAGTCAATAAATGTGATACATCGTATCCCCAGAATGAAAGACAAAAACCATGTGATCATTTCAATAGATGCAAAAAAGCATTTGATAAAATTCAACATCTATTAATGATAAAATCTCTCAACATGTCAGGTTAGAAGGAGCATGCGTCACCACAGAAAAAGGCCATGTATGACAAGCCCACAGCCAACATCATACTTATGGGGGGAAAGTTGAAAGTTTTCTCTGCGAAAACAAGGATGCCTTCTTTCACCACCTTTATTTAACATAGTACTAGAAGTTCTAGCCAGAGCAGTTATTCAAGAGAAAGAAATAAAGGGCATCCAAACTGGAAAGGAGGAAGTCAGACTGTCCTTGCTTGCAGACAGCATGGTCACGTGTATAGAATTCCTAAAAGCTCCACCAGAAAATTCTTAGCAATCATAAATGAATTAAGTAAAGTTACAGGATATAAAATCAGCATACCAAAATCAGTAGTTTTTCTATACACCACCAATGAGCTGGCAGAAAAAGAAATCAAAAAGGCAATCCCATTTACAGTAGCAAAAAAGAAATAAAATATGTACACATGAATTTAGCCAAGGAGGTGAAAGGTCTCTATAAGGAAAACTATAAAACAGTGACAAAAGATACTGAAGAGGACACAGAAAATAGACATATCAGCTCATGGATTGTGAGAATTTATATTCTGAAAATACCCATACTACCAAAAGCAGTCTACAGATTTAATGCAATCTCTATAAAATACCAGTGAAATTCTTCACACACACACACACACACACACACACACACACACAAAATCCTAAAATTTAAATGGAACCACAAAATACTCTGAATAACCAAAGCAATCTTGGACAAAAAAGAGAAAAGCAGGAGTCATCACAAACTTCAGAATGTACTACGAGGCTATAGTAACCAAAACAGCATGGTACTGACATAAAAACAGACCCATAGGCCAATGGAACATAATAGAGAACCCATAAATAAAACCATGTACTTACAGCCAACCGATTTCTGACAAAGATGCCAGAACATTCAGTGGGGGAAGGGACAGTCTATTTAATAAATGGTGGTGGAAAAACTGGATATCCATATGCAAACAACTGAAATTAGAACCCTATCTCTCACACTATACAAAAATCAACTCAAAACAAATCTTAAATGTAAGACCCCAAACTATGAAGCTACTAGATGAAAACATAGAGAAGACATTTCAGAACATTGGTCTGGGCAAAGAAGGCCTTAAAAGCATTAACAACAAAAGTAAAAATGGGCAAATGGAAATACATCAAACTAAAAAACTTCTGCACAGCAAAAACAAAAAACAGTCAACAGAGTGCAGAGGCAGTCTGCAGAACAGGAGAAGATATTTGCAAACTATTCATCTCACAAGTGATTACTATCCAGAATATACAACTCAACAGCTCCCCCCCAAAAAAAACCCAGATTTAAAGATGGACAAATAAGCTGAATAGACATCTCTCGAAAGAAGACAGACAAATGGCAAACAAGCATATGAAAAAATGTCCAGTGTCACTAATTGTCCAGGAAATGCAAATCAAAACCCAAATGAGAGATCATCTCACCCCAGTTAGAATGGCTGTTATCAAAGACACAAAGACAACAAATGCTGACGAGGGTGCAGAGAAAGGGGAGTTCTCATACTCTACTGGTGAGAATATAAATTGGTACGGCCATTATGCGAAACAGTATGGAGGCTCCTCAGAGAACTACAAATAGGACCGCAGTCCCATATGTCCAAAATAAAGGAAATCAGCATCTCAAAGAAATACCCACACCCCGAATTTTATTGCAGCACAATCGTTGTGATATGTTCACATGAAATTCACAATAGGCACAATTTGGAATCAGCTTAAATGTTCATCAGCAGAGGAATGAATTTTTTAAATAGGGTGCATATGTACAACAGAATACTATTGCATTTAGCCATAAAAATGGAATTCTCTCTCTCTCTCTTTTTTTTTTTTTTGAGTTGGAGTCTCACTCTGTCGCCCAGATTGGAGTGCAGTGGCCGCTTCCGGCCACCGCAGCCTCGACCTGCTGGGCCCTGGCGATCTTTCCGCCTCAGCCTTCCGAGTATCTGGAATTACAGGCATGCACTACCATGCCCGGCTGATTTTTTGATGTATTGTAGAGATGAGGTCTCACTGCCCAGGCGGGTCTCGAACCCGCGGGCTCAGGCAATCCACTCACCTCAGCCTCCCAAAGGCGCGGGATGACAGGCTGAGCCACCGAGCCCGGCTATTGGAATTCTCTTATTTGTGATAACATGGATGACCTTGGAGGTCATCGTGTTAAATGAAATAAGCCAGGCTCAGAAAGAAATACTGCATGTTCCCACTCACATGTGGAAACGTAAAAGTTGATCTCATGCAAGTAGAGAGTAGATTAGGGCAGGGGAAGGGTAGGCAGAGTGGAGATCGCCAAAGGTTGGCCAACAGGTACAAAAGTACTACTGAATAGGTGGAGTAACTTTTTGTCTTTTATAGCACTATTGAGTGATGATAGTTAACAACGGTTTATTGCATATTCTTAAACTGCTGAAAGAGCAGATTTTGAGTGTCTGCAGAACATAGAATTAATAAATGAGGTGATGGATACACTGATTACCCCACTGTATACATGTATCAAAATATCACACTGTACCCTGCAAGTATGTATGAATATTGCATGTCAATTAAAATAATAATGTAGCCGGGCTCGGTGGCTCAGTCTGTAATCCCGTGCTTTGGGAGGCTGAGGTGAGTGGATTGCCTGAGCCAGCAGGTTCGAGACCCACTTCGGTAACTTGGCAAGACTTTATCTCTACAATTAATAAAAAATTAGCTGGACGTGGTAGCGCATGCCTGTAGTTCCAGCTAATTGAAAGGCTGACGTGGAAGGATCACGGAGCCCAGCAGGTTGAGGCTGCGGTGGCCGGGAGCAACCACTGCATTCCAGTCTGGGTGACAGAGTGAGACTCCCACTCAAAATAATAATAATAATAATAATGAAAGTATTATAAATAATAATAAAAGTAAACATTTCTTTTAAAAGACCGAAATGGGCAAAGGACTTGATATTGCTCCAAAGAAAATGGCAAATAAGCACATGAAAAGATATTCAGCATCACTAATCATTAGTGAAATGCAAATTAAAGTACAATGCGGCATCGCTTCATACCCGGTAGCACTGCTATTATTAAAGAAGAAAAAGAAAGGAAAAGAAAAAAGAATAAGTGCTGGCAAAGATGTAAAGAAATTGTGTACTGGTGGGGGGGTGGTAAGATGGTGCAACCATTGTGAAAAACCATATGACAACTCCTCAAAAAAATTAAAAAAGAATTTCAGTATGATCCAGCGCTCCCACTCTTGGTCTATACCCAAAAGAATTGAAATCAGAGACTCAAATAGGTATTTACACACGCATGTCATGTTCATAGCAGCGTCATTCACGTTAGCCAAAAGGTGGAAGCAACAGCAGTTTCCATCAGCAGGTGAATGGGCAGACAAAATGTGGTAAGAACATATGACAGAAAAAACACAGCCTTAAAAAGGAAGGGGATGTTGCCACATGCCTTAATACGAGTGGACCCTGTCGATGTTCGCGAGTGAAGTCAGCAGGTCACAAAAGAACAGATACCATGTAACTTCACCTCTGTGAGGCACCTGTAGTAGGCACCCTCGTAGAGACAAGAGGGGGGATGGTGGTCGCTGGGGGATGCGGAGGGGGAATGGGGAGTTGTTATTTAAGGGATACAGAGTTTCAGTTTCGGAAGATGAGAAAAGTTCTGCAGATGGATGGTGTTGATGGTTGCGTAACAGTGTGAATATATTTAAAAATGGTGAGTTTTGTTATGTATTTTACCACAGTAAAAATACAATACGATAAAAAGAGAATTGCCACTCAGACATTTCTCAAAAATAGAAGAAAACACTTCCCACAGCATTCCAGGAGGCTGGCATTACCCTGATACCATGGCCAGATATGCCACAAGAAAAGAAAGCTGTAGACTCATATCCTTAATGAATATAGATACAAAAATCCTCCACAAAATACTAGCAAACCAATTCTTTTTTTTTTTTTTTTTTCGAGTTGGAGTCTCACTCCGTCGCCCAGACTGGAGTGCAGTGGCCGCTCCCGGCCACCGCAGCCTCGACCTGCTGGGCTCCGGCGATCCTTCCGACTCAGCCTTCCGAGTAGCTGGAATTACAGGCGGGCGCTACCACGCCCGGCTAATTTTTGATTTATTGTACAGATGAGGTCTCACCAAGTTGCCCAGGTGGGTCACGAACCTGTGGGCTCAGGCAATCCACTCACCTCAGCCTCTCAAAGGCGCGGGATTACAGGCTGAGCCACCAAGCCCGGCTGCAAACCAATTCTAACAACACAGTAAAAAGGATTATACACCATGACCAAATGGAATTTATCCCAGAAATGCAAAGATGATTTAACATAAGAAAACCAATCAATGTAATACATCACATTAATGGAATAAGGGGGGAAAGCATATCTCAATAGATGGAGAAAAAGCATTTGACAAAATTCAACGCCCTTTCAGTGTTAGGAAAAAAAGACACACACATACCAAGCAAACTAGGAATAGAAGAGAATTTCCTTAACATGATAAAGACCTTTTATGAAAAAGTCACAGCTAACATCATAGTCAATGACGAAAGACTGAAAGCTTTCTCTAAAGGATCAGGAAAAAGACAAGTATGCCACTTTCACTACATTATATCCAGCATTATGATTGGGAAGTCCCAGCTAGAGCAATTAGGCAGGAAGAAGAAATAAAAGGAAAGGAAAAACCAAGACTGTCTTTATTTGCAGGTAACATGATTTTATATATAGATCATCCGAAAGAATATATACAGACACAAAAATATAATTAGAGCTAATAAACAAAATCAACACTCAAAAACCAGTGGTTTTATTCGCCAGCAACAAACATTCTGAAAAAGAAATTAAGAAAATAATTTGTTTCCAATGACATCCAAAAGAATAAATAGCTAGGAATAAATAACCAAGTAGGTGAAAGACTTGTACAATGAAAACTACGAAACATTGCTGAAAAGAAGTTAAAGCAAACCTAATTAAATAGAAATGCACCTATGTCCATGGACTGGATGACTTTATATTGTTCAAATGGCAGTGTTACCCCAAGCAATGTGTAGATTAAATGCAATCCCTATCAAAATCCTAGTGGCTTTTTTTTTTTTTCCTCCCAAGTTTGGAGTCTTACTCTGTCACTCAGGCTGGAGTGCAGTGGCACACACACACGGCCACACACGGCCACCCCAGTGTCGACCTGCTGGGCTCTGGCAGTCCTTCCGTCTCAACCTTCCAAGTAGCCCAAGTGTGCTACCACATCTGGCTAATTTTTTATTTATTGTAGAGACGAGGTCTTGCCAAGTTGCCTGGGCTGGTCTTGAACCAGCGGGCTCAGGCAATCCACTCGCCTCGGCCTCCCAAAGTGCTGGGATAGGCTGAGCCACCGAGCCTGGCCTTTTTTT
This sequence comes from Carlito syrichta, assembly GCF_000164805.1. Classification (NCBI taxonomy): domain Eukaryota; kingdom Metazoa; phylum Chordata; class Mammalia; order Primates; family Tarsiidae; genus Carlito; species Carlito syrichta. The sequence goes on along the minus strand of NW_007051989.1, from coordinate 24,234 downwards.
CTTTTTGAAAGAGAAAAGCATATCCTCAGATTCTTGCGGATTTTTAAGTAGGCAAAACCAATCTTGCAAAAGGGAAACAAAGTTGTAGGACTCACATTTGCCAATTTCAAACATTTCTAGAAAGCTACAGTAGTTAAACCAGTATGGTAACTGGCCCAAGGAGAGATGTGGGTCAATGGAATAGAATACAACACCTAGAAATAAACCCAAACATGTATGGTCAATTATTTTTGGCAAGGGTGCCCGTGGGGGAAAGAATTACCGTTCTTTCAGTGACAATCCAATGGGGGAGAGTGCAGTCTCCTCCACAAATGGGATGTTGAAAACTGGATATTCACAGGCAGAAGCACGAAATTGGAGCCCTACCTTACTCCGTATCCGAAATTAACTCAAGGACCTAAAGAGAAGAGTGAAAACTGTGAAACTGCGAGAAGACTACATGGGGATAAATCTTCGAGACCTCAGGATCAGTAGCTGATTCTTAGATTTGACAGCAAAATCATGAGCAACGTAATAAAAAATACATACACTGCGCTACATCAAAGTTTAAAACATTTGTACATCAAAGGACATTATCAAATATCTGGAAATGTGATCAACAGAATGGGAGAAAATATTTGTAAATCATATATTTTATAAGGGGCTAATATCCAGCATATGTAGAGAACTCCTGCAACTCAACAACCAAAAGACAATTCAATTTTTAAAATGGGCAAAGGATCAGAATAGACTTTCCTCTAAAGAAGATATACACGTGAATAATCACATGAAAAGATGTTCAGGGTCAAGGAAATGCAAATCCAAAGCACAATGAGATACCACTTCACATCCGTTTTTCGGGAAATGGAAAGAGGCAAGTGTGGGAAAGGATGTGGAGACATAGGAACAGCAGTGCATTGCTGGCAGCAGTGTGAAACACAGCAGGTGCTATGAGAAGTGCTTGGCAGCTCCTGAGACTTAAGCAGAGAATTACCATGGGACCCAGCAATTCCACTCCCAGGTATAAACCCGAGAGAAATGAAGAGATCGGGCCACACAAAAACCTGGGCGTGAATGTTGATGGCCTCATTAACCGCAATAGTCAAAAGGTGGAAACAGCCCACGCGTCTGTCAGCGAATGAATGAGGTTGGGAAAGGCCCATGGAATGGTGCTCAGCCACACCGAGAAAAGAGTGCCAGCACAGCCACAGCATGGACGAGCCTTGAAAACCTCACACTAGGCCAGGCACGGTGCCTCACGCCTGTCATCCCAGCACTTTGGGGGGCCAAGGCGAGAGGATTGCCTGAGCCTGCGGGTTCGAGACCAGCCCAGGCAACTTGGTGAGACTTTGCTCTACCATAAATCAAAAATTGGCTGGGCGTGGTAGCGTGCGCCTGTAGTTCCGGCTACTTGGAAGGCTGAGGCGGAAGGATCACTGGAGCCCAGCGGGTCGAGTCTGCAGTGGCCGGCAGCATGCCACTGCACACCAGCCTGGGCAACCGAGTGAGATTCCCACTCAAAAAAAAAGCCACGTGGTGTGGGATTCCTTTTAAATTAAATGTCCAAGCCGGGCTTGGTGGCTCAGCCTGTAATCCCGTGCTTTGGGAGGCTGAGGTGAGTGGATTGCCTGAGTCCACGGGTTCGAGACCCGCCTGGGCAACTTGGTGAGACCTCATCTCTACAATAAATTTAAAAAGTCAGCCGGGTGTGGTAGCACATGCCTGTAATTCCGGCTACTCGGAAGGCTGAGGCGGAAGGATTGCCGGAGCCCAGCGGGTCGAGGCTGCAGTGGCCGGGAGCGGCCACTGCACTCCAGTCGGGGCGACGGAGTGAGACTCCAAGTCAAAAAAAAAAAATTAAATGTCCTGAACAGACAGATCTATAGAGGCGGGAAGGAGATGAGGGGTCACTAAGGGACAAGGGTGGAATGGGATGGTTGCTTTAATGAGTACGGGGTCTTCTGGAGTGGTGAGAAATTCTGAAACTAGAAAGACAGTTGTACGATATGTGAACACACTAAATGCCACCGAATTGCACATTTTAAAACGGTTGTGTGCTGTTGGCCATAGAGCCCACACCATGAACATCAAAGCCACTGCGTTCGTGGAAGGCATCCTGGGGGGGGGTGAACCTAGATGGACCTCAGTGGCAGGCTGGGTCCTGGGCAAGATCACCGGCATGAGCTAGGGTAGAGCAGGAGCCGGGGGCGCAGGGGTCTGCAGAGGGCTGCGCTCGGGCAGAGGCTTGCGTGGGGGACCCAGAACGACGGGGACAAGGAGCCCTGGAAGTCCCAGGGCGAGGCCTGTGGGGAGAGCAGGTCTGGGCAGGCGCTGGCCAAATCAGAGCGGCCGCTGCTGTCCCGAGGGCTTCACGCACGCGCTGGGCTGCAGGGTGCGGGGGCGAGAGGGCGGGCTGAGGTCTCTCCGCGTCACCTCTTCCCCTTCCTGTCCCGCAGATGTTGAACCTCTTTGTGGCTGTGATCATGGACAATTTTGAGTACCTTACGCGGGACTCTTCCATCCTAGGGCCTCACCACCTGGACGAGTTCATCCGGGTCTGGGCTGAGTACGACCCGGCCGCGTGGTAAGTGAGCCGCGTGCTCTGAGGTCCTCGGGGCAGTCCACACCTACGGTCTCAGGGCAGGGCTGGAGTGGCTCTGGGCGTGCGTCCGGTGAGCGGCCCCTGAGGCTTTGGCTGGGGCCCGGCGAGCCATCCTGCCCCCCCGGGGACAGCGCTGGTTTCCCCCGAGCGGGCCTAATCCCTTTCTGTCCCACACGGCTGGAGGTCTGGTCTTTGGGACCCCCGGCCTGAGGCTCTTGGAGACCCTCAGACCCGCAGGAGGGTGCCTGGGGGTCATGGAAGTTTTTCAGGGGGCTGTGAGACTCAGGCTTGTACTGAGCCAGAGTTCACTGTCTTCTTCAAGGCCGGTCCTGGGGGTTCAGGGAGGCTCAAGGGGGCGGGGTGTGGAGACAGCACGGCCACGTGGTCCTTGTGGAGCTCAGAGGGTCTTGAGGGCAGAAGGCGCCGTTTTCTGGCGCTCTCCCCGAGGGGCTCAGTGCTCTCCCTCTCTGCTCGGTCCCTCGGAGACAGGAGCCCACATGCCCCTCAGTGTCCCTAGCCCAGGCTGCACGTGGCTGACTTACTAGGAGCTACCAGGAAGGCGCTAGCATATTGAAGACACTTTGGTCATGGCAGCACAGCTTCACCGCGTTGCCTAAGTGAGGGGTGATCTGCTTTCAGACCAGCCAGGGGGTCGTGAAGGGCGTGCTTCGGGGCCAGAAGGCGAAGCAGGCTGAGGCCAGGTTCCAGGGATCCTGCACACCGTGGCGGGCTCTCCCCCTCGGGGCTGAGGGCTGGTTCAGGAGGAAGCCGCGCAGAGCAGCGTGCTCGCCATCTGTCCATCTGCCCGTCCCTTCATCCAGTCACTCATGGCCTCATTCGCGCGCTTGCTCGCTCCAGCGGCGGCTGCTGCTGTCTGCAAGACTGAGCGCAGGAGACGGAGGGGCCGGGTGGCCTCGGCCGGGAGACAGGCTGGCTCGGGCCTGGCTCACAGCATGCCCGGGAGGCAGTCCTCCGAGTGTGAGTGGATGCCACCCCTCCCGCCGGGGTCGCTTGTCTCTGCCCATGCTCTGCATCCAGCACTCTTGCTGCGGGAGACGCCTGGCAGCGCGGGTCCCGCTGCCCCCTAAGTCACAGCTCAGTGTGTGGGGCGCTCCACCCCCATCTGCCCAGACTCCCGCAGTGCCCCTGCCCGGCAGGGTGAGGATCCAGAGGGGCTACCCAGCCCCCTTCCGGAGCCGCCGGCAGCACCAGGGACCGGAGACGCAGGCCCCTTCTGTCCTGGCTCTTCTGAGGCCACAGCGTGTCTGTGTGTGTTCCCACGTCTGTGGAAACCTGGCCGTCTTTGCACTGTGCCGAACAAGCATGGAGGCTGCTGATGGTTTGTGGTGTACCCGGCCGTCATGTGGCTTTGGAGAACCCTACTGTGTCTGAGGCGTCTACACGCCTGCGCTCCCTGCCCTGCCCAGTTCGTGCTGGAGGGTCCAGGCCCGGGGATGTTCACACAGAACCTGTGTCCAGGAAGGCCCGGTTGGAGCGAAGGGGAGACCGCCCACACTCGCGGCCTAGACCGTGTTCAGCCCACGGAGGCAGCTTTGGGCGAGTTCTAGCAAGCCCATCCTGGCTGTGTGGGCCAGAGAGTTGCTGCTGTTTCTAGGAACCTTTGTTCCCGGGGACACCGTGTTGCAGAAAGCAGAGATGCTGTAGAGGAGGCGGTGTGAACCAGAGGCGGAAGGCAGGCCAGACGAGGTCCTTACGAGTCGCACACGTGGGTCCTCTCCAGGCAGCACAGGCAAGAGCAGAGGTGGGACGAGCGGGGAGTGGCCTTGGGCCAGACCGCGGCTTCTCACGCACTGCGAGGGCACAGTGTTTCCTGAGCTCCGGAGTTTGAGAACGGGGTCCCTGCAGGGCGTAGGCAGCCAGGATGCGATACAGCGCGGCTGGAAAAGCAGGCGGCAGAATGCTTCCCTCACCCGGAGGCGGCACAGACAAGGCAGCACGCCAGGGCCGCAGGCCTGGAGCGGGGCTGCCACAGCCTATGAGCGGCCCGGATGGCTGTGCTGCCCTGCCAGGCCTAGGCTGGAACACAGCTGCCTCCGGATGTCCGGGGTAGGCGGGCACGGCAGAGGCAGCTGAGCACATTGTCTGGGCCCCACGTCCAGAAGGGAGCAGAGGGCATCTCGAGGCCTCCAGCCTGCCTCCATGACTGATGTGTCTCCTCACTCTCTGGGAGAAACTTTGGCACAGCAGCAAAACTTTGGGAAATTTCCTAAGTTTTGTGTGTGCGTGTGTGTGAGTGTATGTGTGCGCAAAACCACAGATGTGTGCATATGCATGGGTGTGCTGTGTGCACGTGTGTACTATGTGGCCACACATGTACTATGCGTGTACACAGCTGAATGCATGTGTGTGTGAGTGTGGCTTTGTGCACCTGCACGTGCATAGACACCTGCATGTTTATGTGCATGCACGTCTGTGTGTGTGCACAGGTGACTGCGTGTGTATGTCTGGGTGCGTGTGCATGTGCACGCACAAGTAAACCGCATGTCTGTGTGTGCATGCCTGTGTGGTTGTGTGTGGGCATGTGTGTGAGTGCACGCGTCATGTGCACACACGTATGTGTGGTGTGTGCACCTGTGCTTGTGCGTGTATGTGTTTGTGTGCGTGCGTGTGTGCTGTGTGAGTATGCATGTGAGTTCCCCGTGTGTTCGTGTGCACATGCCTGCCAGTGCATGTGTGTGTGCACGTGCTTGCTGCGGGCACAGGGGCAGGCGTGGAGTTGCCGGTTTCTCGTGCTGCCTTTTCCCAGCCGCTCTTGCTGTGGCTTCAGCACTTGGCGGGGAAGCGCCGACTCGGAGCAACCCGTCTGCTCATTTTCTGTTCATCCATCTGTCTAACCACATCCTCCGAGCATCTGCTGCGTGCTGGGTGGGGCCGGACGTGCAGCAGGCGCGGGCTCACCGAGATAGCGGGCCCCGTGAGGGCCCACGCAGTTGGCAGCTGAGGCCAGGGAGCTTCTGAGGAAAGGGAGGCCACGTCTGGCTTGGTGAAGCCGAAGGGGTGGCGGGTGGGCTGGGCTTACCTGGCAGGATGGGTGGCACGCTAGAGGAGGAGGGCGGGGCGGCAGAGCAGAGCGGCCAGGAGGATCGTGGCAGTCTGGAGAGGAAGGTGGGCTGGGAGCGGG
>NW_007051989.1:17858-18491 GCF_000164805.1 Carlito syrichta | reverse complement strand
GGGGGGGGGTTGAGCAGGCGGCGTTGATGCCGCTTCGCAGACGGCGGGGGCAGTTCTGGAGGCAGGGGGTGGCCCTTGCTTACCCTGCGCTTGGCGCGCCCGGGCGACTGTTGAGGGAGGGCCGTCGTGCGTCGAGGCCCCTCCGTAGGTCCTTTGGGCCCAACACGCTTCGCAAGCACCGTGGGCGAGGCCGAAGTCTGGCTTCCTTGTTCCCCCTTTTCCAGAAGACACGACACTATCTGAGCTAGTGGAACGGAGGGGCTGCAGGGTAGGGGAGAGAGGCCTCAGTGGCAACCCAGGGGTGCCAGCCCTAGGAGGAAGGGGCTCTGGGATAGGCCACGGGGTCTGGGGAGGCCCCGCTGTGTTCGGAAAGACAGGAGCAGTTCAGAAGCGTGTGGACATGGGCCTCTGAGGGGGCTGGGGTGGAGAGACCGACTGAGGTCGTGGCGGCCGGGAGAGCCTGGTCAGAGGGAGACCTGCGGTCAGGGACGCCGGCCTGGAGGCCCAGGGAGTGAGAGGGGGAACGGACAGGGCGGAGGGTCCGGGCAGGCCCAGGAGAGACAGACCCACGAAGGCCACAGCAGTGTGTGCGGGGCCGGGCAGATAGGTGTTCCGCCTGGAGGCTGTCCTCTT
>NW_007051989.1:15684-17838 GCF_000164805.1 Carlito syrichta | reverse complement strand
CCTCTGTTGCCATAACCTGTGACGTTTCCTTTCCAGTTGCCGGATTCATTATAAGGATATGTACAGTTTGTTGCGTTGTATTGCGCCACCCGTTGGCTTAGGGAAGAACTGCCCTCGTAGGTTGGCCTACAAGGTTTGCAACTCCAGAGCCTCATCCAACATACTCCCTGCCCGAAATGCAAACACAGCACACACTTCCTGCCTGGTTTGGGAATGACGACACCTCACCTCTCTCTCCTCCTGTCCTGCCCCGCACTCCGGCCTCCTGGACGCTTGGTTCCCTGTCTAATCCCCCGACCCTCCAGCTGGCTGGGGACAGGCAGTCTTGTGAGAGTGCACAGAAAGCTTTCTGGCTGGGCCGCGATGGCTGGGACCAGCTGGCGGGTGGGAGCTGGGGGCCAGGTCCCCCCGCGTCCAGGAAGCAGCTGCCTCGTCCCGTTTTTCCTCCGTGCTCTCGAGAGTGGGCTGATGGTCAGACGAGCGAAAGGCCGAGGGACTGAGAAGGGGGCAGTCCGGGCACAAGCGCACCAGGGGCAGCGGCCCCTGTGGGCCGGAGAGCCCAGTAACCCAGCAGTGGCCTGGTCCCTGGCGGGGAGAGGGCAGAGGCAGAGGGGGGACCAAAGGTGAGCCCCCTGCTCCCTCCGGATCAAACTGCTCTGCTCAGCCAAGGAGCCCTCGGTCTGGAACCGTGGGAGGAGGGCCACAGGGCAGATCCGTCTGCGGAAAATGCCGCCTCTTTTCTCTTCTGGGCCGTCAGAACCTGGCTGTGTCTCTGGAACCTCAGGCCCACACGCCGGTGTCCCGGGGTGGACGGAGGCTCCGGGCCTGGCGGCCTCGCTGCTTCAGAAAGACTCAGCCAGGGAGCCTTTGGGTTCCCCGGCCCCAACTGGAGGCCGGCCCTGGGTCCCGTGCGGTCAGAGCCGGCGCGAGAGGGGCCGGGCCACATCCTGCCTTCTCCTCCCTCCCCGCAGTCTCTCACTTCCCGCCCAGCCCTGACCCAGCAGCAGCCCTGCCCTGGGCTGGCCTCGGGCGTCTCTGGGCTTGAAGCAGCACTTGCCCCACGGTCAAGGTGGGCTCCAGAGCTTCAGGGCTCCCGCCTTAGTCTGCCAGCTTGTTTTAGATTTCCACCACTTCTTCAGCCTCTGGCCTCACTTGGAAGCAGGTCTGAGGGTTTAAGGAAGCTGGTATGTCTGCCGTGGTTCTTGGCCCTGGCCTGTCGGCCACGCCGCTGTCCACCAGCCCTCGCAGCATGGGGGCGCAGCTCCTTTCTGATTTGGCATGACCCATGGTTCCCAAAAGAGTGAGATCAGAACGAACAACCCAAAGCCGCCCCGATGCAGCCCTCCCTCACCCCTCCATGTTCATTAGCTCAGACGCCACCCCTGCCCGCTGCCCTGCGTGGGCCGGAGGAGGAGGTGAGGCCCGGGGGTGGGGGCCAGGAGGGGCCGAGTCAAGCCGAGAACCCCTCGTTGACCTACTTGGACGCCACACCCCGATTAACCGGATCTGTTTTCTTGTCTGCTTCCTCCCCGCCCGCTCCCCGCTCCGCCCCTCCGCTGCGTGCTCCTGCTGTGGACCGCCCCACTGTGCCTTGGCCGCTCTGGGACGGGTGTCCAGTGGGCGCATCAGTTACAATGACATGTTTGAGATGCTGAAACACATGTCCCCGCCTCTGGGGCTGGGGAAGAAATGCCCTGCTCGAGTCGCGTACAAGGTAGACCCCGACCCTGCCCCCCCAAGGCTGTCCCGCTCTGCCGAGGGTGCTGTGCAGGGCCCCACCTCCGCTCAGGGCTTGCCCGGCTGTCTGTCCGCCGTGCTGCTGTGTGCCATCGGCCGCCCCGCCGTGCCTCTCTCTTCAGCCCTGCCCTGTCTCGGCTCCCGACCTCGACACAGGGACGTGGCCACTGCGATGGTGTCCTTTCACGGACGCCTGTCCTGCCCTGGGAACTCCCGAGGCTCAGGAAGACGGAGCCAGAGCCCCCGCCCCCCTCCCTGGGAACAGGGGGCAGACCCCATTTTGGGGGGCAGAAGCTGTCTTGGTTCTGTGCTCATGGGGGGTGTCGTCTGCCCTCCGGATCTCGCCCTGGGAGCGGGTGGGGCCCTGCAGGGCCTCTGGTGCTTTTGCACAGACGCCCCCCCCCCCCCCCCCCCCCC
>NW_007051989.1:13565-15187 GCF_000164805.1 Carlito syrichta | reverse complement strand
GCCCCTCCCCGGCAGACAGCCTGCGACTCAGCCAGCTCACGTCTAGCGCCTTCCCAAATCTTCCTCTGTCTGAGAGAGCCTTAGTCTCTCGGGCTCTGTGGACACCTTCCGTCCACGCTTGTCTCCGTGTCCCGATTCGAGGTCTTTGCCACCCAGTCCAGTGCAGCCTGTGGGAGCTGAGTGGCTCTGCCAGGCTGCGCTCACCGCCTCTGGTGTCTCTCTCAGCCCCCGCCCCGCCCCTGTGTGTTGTGTGCCTGGAGGCCCTGCATGTCAGGCTGCAGCTTTGTCCCAAAGAAGGAGAGCTCTGTCCACACTGACGCCAGAGGCCACCCTGCAGTGGCCTTTGGAGCCTGTCCCAGTGGCGTGGCTGACCCTCGGTTCTGGGCATGAAGAGACCAAGGGAAGCCTTGGGGTGGGAGCGGACGGACTTGGACGAGCTGGGGAGGGCCCAGGCCCAAGGGCAGAGGCACCTTGTCTGTTGGCCTGGCCCTGGCCCTGGCCCTCTGCTTCTCCCTGCCGTGCTTGTCCCTGTGGGGCTCGGGCAGCCAGGCGGGAGCCCCTGCTCAGGACAGCCCTGTGGTGCCTGGATGGAGCTCTCCTCTCTTGGAAATCCCCTGCCTGCCCTTCACTCCTGTCCCTGGCCTCCCCGGGAGGGGATTCCGTGCCTCTCGTGTGGCCATCAGTGCTGGTCTGCAAGATGCCACGCTCGGGAAGTCCGTGGTTCCTATGTGTGACACACACGTGCCGCCCAGGTCCTGGGACTGGGCTAGGACGTGCCTAGTGGGGCTTTGCCAGCATTCGGGGGACAGAGTCCAGCTCGTGTCTCCGGTGCCCCTTCCGCAGCCCCCAGATGTCAGATCCTGGGCTCTGGGTTCGGGACCAGGGTGCCAGGGGCAGGGCCCCGCAGTGCTCCCCGCAGGAAGGGCTGCCCTGCCAGGGGGTAGGCTTAGAGCGGACGGGCAGGCCCGAGGAAGGCACGCCTGTCTCCAGCTCTATCCTGTGGCCAGGCTGGGGTGGGCGCTGCTCCTGGGGCATTCGGCCTGCCCCGCGCTCCCCAGACTGGATTTCTGCTTTTCTGCAGCCTGGAGAATCTTTAGCGCAGGCGAGGGTGGGGCCCAGGGAGTGTGAAGGACCTTCCAGACACGCCTGAGGCTCGTTTCCCCCCGAGGCCCTGCAGTTCTCAGAGCCTGAGGCCAGGGCAGCTACTGCCTGTGCCTGCAGGCCTTGGTGCCAGCACGCGCCATCTCCTGCTGTTCTGTCCCGAACGCTGAAGCAGGAAAGGGGTGCCCACCCGAGAGGAGCGGGAGAGAGCTGCAGGACCCTACCCGCTGTGCAGCAGCCAGGGCCTCACCAGCCCCATTCTGCTGGGGTGAGCCTGAGGCCCGCTGGGGGGAGCTGGTCTCCAGGGCTTTTCCTGCTGCCTGGAGCCGAGATGGATGCCTCTGAATGGCACCTAGCGTCTCTTCCTGCCCCCCGAGGGGTGAGCGGCAGAGGCCTTGCTGGGCCTGAGCTAAAGCCAAGGAGTTGCCTCGGAGGGGCGCCTCCCTGGTAGCTGGACCTCAGAGCGTCTACTCTGGGCTGCCAACCCCTTTTTCAGAGGACCCGAGCTTCAGGTGGAGGAG
>NW_007051989.1:6253-13545 GCF_000164805.1 Carlito syrichta | reverse complement strand
CCCCCAAGCCAAGTCCACACTCCCTTTATTCAGCTATGAGCAAACGCTCTTCTAGGTAAGGATGTTCTTGTTCTTTCAGAGGGCCTGAGGCTCTTGGCCTGGCCCCATGCTGCGGTCTTGGTCTTACCGGATTTCCGCTTTTCTGCAGCCAGGAGAGTCTTCCGCTTGGCTGCGGGTGGGGCGGGGGTGAGTGCGAATGCTGGCAAACCCCCATCCACCCACCCTCACTCAGGCCCAGGCACCTGCGGGACCACCACTGGGAGGCCCAGCCTCCGGGGGGCCCAAACACCGTGTCGTCCTGGGGTGGGGGGGGCCCGACCGGCCCGGCTCTGACTGGCCCCTGCTTGTCCCTAGCGCCTGGTTCGTATGAACATGCCCATCTCCAATGAGGACATGACCGTCCACTTCACATCTACACTGATGGCCCTCATCCGGACGGCACTGGAGATCAAGCTAGCCCCAGGTGAGCCAGGCGGCCTCAGGGGACAGGAGGCCAGCCCGGGGCCGAGAGCCCGGGGCTGAGCCCCACGGCCCGCAGGAGCCAGCCCAGGTGAATGTGCAGGGAGGAGGGTGAGCAGCCAGCTGTCTGGAAGGGGTCTGAGGACTGCAGCACAGAGCGCCTACTTTGGCGGGCACTGGCTCTGTCCTCCGTCTGCATGTTAGCACTGTAAGCATTCCATCTTCAGACAAAAAAACTGAGGCCCACGGAAGTTGAACTCCTTGCCCGGGTTCTTCACAGTCAGCTAGTGGTGGAGCCAGGACACAGCCTGGCCAGCGTCGCCATGGCTCAGCGCCTTTCCTAGGTGCCAAGTCCGCTTGCCCAGTGCTTCCTTCCCGTCGTGCGCCCGGTGCCCCACCAGGTCCTCCCCTAGTCTGACCTATAGGACCGCAAAGCTGTGCCACAGCAAGACAAAAACAAGCCTGTGCGTCTTCCCTGCTGCCACGCTTCCCCGACACCGGGAGATGAGAGCCACCAGTTGGGCACCGGGCCCCTCCCCCCGCCACGCATCTGTGGCCTGGAGCTGGGCCATGTCCCTGGGCGGATGAGTGGAGGCCGGTCCCTCTTGGCACGCCAAGTTCCACTCTCGTCTTCTCCCCAAGGATGTCACGTCCGCAGTTCCATCCTCTGTTTTCGCCGTCAGTTTTCATCTCTCTGCTGGATTATCTGTATCCGTATGTAAACACACGATTACTTCCCCCATCTTTTAACGTTATTCCCACCCCCCTCACTGAGTTTCCTCTTTTTCCTCCTTCCTCCATGGCGACCAGCTCTCCGAGAGACTGGTCTCTGTGGTTGCTGATTTCTCTTCCCCAAGCTCCACTTGAGCTCTTTCGCCGGAGCCGCTTTTGTTGCTGTTGATACACCCGAAGGTCGGCTCAGTCCTCCTCTCTGCTGTCTGCAAACTTTCCTCGGCTCTCACACCTTCCTTTTGGAAACTTCTGTATGTCTCTTTTTCTGGCTTCTCTCATCTCCCCAGCTCTGAACGCGCCTGTGTGCCGTGGAGGTTCTCTTTACCGTCCTTTATCGCGACACCAGTTCCCCTGGTTTTAAAAAGCATAATTCCAACTTTGTTCTTTTAGTCCTGACTTTCCCTGTGAGCCCCAGATCCATGGATTCCCACAAGCTGCTCCCCATCTCCACAGAGGCCCGGCGAGCACTCCAGAGTTGACTTGCCCGGCTTGAGCTCCAGATTTCCCCCCAGCCTCGCCCACCTCCATCAGTGGAAACTGTTCTGTCAGTTGCTCAAGCCGAAACCTTGGGAGTCTTTCATTGCTCCTCTTTTTTTCTTACCCCATTTCGGATTCACATCTGATCTTTTATCGTGTCTTCTTTGTTCTGCAGTTTATTCTAAAGATGTGGGGTAGAATTCAGGATTGGGTGTATGTCAGACCTTCTTGACTCTGTCTTCAAAATGTACCCGGAATGTGGTCGCTTCTCTCTCTTCCTGCAGTGCCACCTCCTGGTCCAGGCCTCTGTTGGCGTGTGCCTGGCTCACTGCAGCAGCCTCCCAGCTCGTCGGCTTCTGCCGTTGCCCCTTCCTGTCTGCCTTCAGCACAGCAGCCAGGAGGACCAGGTTAAAAATCAGACCCACAAAAATGATAAGCCCCTCGCTGAACGGTCAATTGATCGTTTTGTTGAATGACCAATAAAAGAGAGAAGATACAGATAGCCAGCACAAGTAACAAAAAAGTGAGCATCACTGCATAGCCTGTTGACATGGGAAAGGTAGCAAGGGAACTGTATAAGCATCTTTCTGTAAATTTTAACAACTTAAATAAGATGCAAACATTTCCTTGAAAAACACAAATTGCCAAGCTCATTCAGGAATAATTCACCTCAGTACTATTGTGTTTGTTAAATAAATTAAAGGTATAGTAGAAAAACCTTCAAAGAAAGAGAATTCCAGGCTCAGATGGCTTCATTGGTGAAGTCTGTCAACCATTTAAGAAAGAAATAATGCCAATTTTCTATAGACTCTTCCAGGAAATGGAAAAGGAAACTATTCTCTTACTTATTTTAGGAGGCTGACTTTACTCTCACACCTAAACCAGGCAAAGACATGACAAGAAAGCTACAGACCAATATCCCTTATGAACATAGATACAAAAGTCTTCAAAGCAATCTTATCAAACTGAAACTAGCAGTATACAAAAAAAACCAACCCTATAATACATGATGACACAAGTGGGTTTGTCCCAGGAATGCAAAATTGGTTTAATGTTTGAAAATCAATCAATATAATTTACCATAAAAAGGAGGAAAGTTGTATGGTTGTCTCAATAGATACAGGAAAAGCATTTGACAAAATTCAATATCCATTTATGGTTTTAAAAATTCTACATAAACAAGGAATTAAGGGAAGCTCCCTTAATCATATCATATCATGTCTTATCAGAGATACAGTAAAAGCTGTCTATGAAGAACCTACGGTTAATGTCATGCTTAACAAAGAAAGACGAACTCCTTTTCACCTATGATCAGGAAAAAAGTAAGGATGTCTTATGTCACCATTCTTTTTTTTTTGAGTTGGAGTCTCACTCTGTCGCCCAGACTGGAGTGCAGTGGCCGCTCCTGGCCACCGCAGCCGCGACCTGCTGGGCTCCGGTGATCCTCTCGCCTCAGCCTTCCAAGTAACCGGAACTACAGGTGCGCGCTACCACACCCGGCTCATTTTTGATTTATTGTAGAGATGAGGTCTCGCTGCCCAGGCGGGTCTCGAACCTGCGGGCTCGGGCCATCCACTCACCTCAGCCTCCCAAAGGCGCGGGATTACAGGCTGAGCCACCGAGCCCAGCTCTTATGTCACCATTCTTGTCAACATCACACTTGATATCCTACTCAGTGTAATAAGACAAGAAAAAGAAATGAGATCACACTGGCAAGGGCATCACCTTGGGAAGGAAGAAATGAAGCTACTTCTGCTCCCAGCTGACATGACTATCTATGCAAAAAATCCAAAGTATATCTTAAAAGTTATTAAAACTAATAAATGAGTATTATAAGTTCACTGGCTACAAGGTCAATATACAAAAAGCAATTGTATTTCTATATCCTAGCAATTTACAATTGAAATTGAAAGAAGTTCCATTAAAATAGCACCAAAAACATGAAATACTCCTGGATTGCTGGTTAACTCTAAAAATATATGTGCAATATTTGAATGCTGAAATTTTCAAAGCATTCATAAAAAGAACCAAAGAAGACCTAAATAAACCGAAGACCATATCATGTTCGTGGATTGGAAGACTCGTTGTTAAGATTTCAGTTCTCCCCACACATTGATCATTAAAATCAATGTTATGCCGGGCTCGGTGGCTCAGCCTGTAATCCCGCGCTTTGGGAGGCTGAGGTGAGTGGATTGCCTGAGCCCGCGGGTTCGAGACCCGCCTGGGCAACTTGGCGAGACCTCATCTCTACAATAAATCAAAAATTAGCCGGGCATGGTAGCGCACGCCTGTAGTCCCAGCTACTGGAAGGCTGAGGTGGAAGGATCGCCGGAGCCCAGCAGGTCAAGGCTGCAGTGGCCAGGAGCGGCCACTGCACTCCAGTCTGGGTGACAGTGATATTCCAACTCAAAAAAATATATATATAAATAAATAAATAAATAAAATCAATGTTATCCCAGTCAAAATCCCAGTGGGCCTTTTGAGTACAAATTTACAAACCAATTCTAAAACGTATGTAGAAAAGCAAAAGAAAGTAAATAATAGTTTTGAAAAAGAAGAATAAAGTTTGAAAACTCACCCTCCTTGATTAGAAGAATTTTTGTAAAACCGAATTGATCAGGATATGAGTGAAAGGACAGAGACATAGATCAATAGGACAGACTGGACTCTAGATACAGACTCACCTTATACGGTCAACTGATTTTCAGCAAAGTTGCAAAGATAATGTAGAAAAGATAATTTCAGCAAAGGGTGCTGGAAAAAATTTAGACAAGCTTATGCAAAAAGAAAAATTATCGACTCATACTGCCTTAGTCGCTCTGGCTGCCATGAGAAAATACCACAGCCTGGGGGGCTTGAATAGCAGAAATGAATTTCTCACAGTTCTAGAGGCTGGAAGTCCAAGGCCAAGGTGATGGTGAGGTAGAATCCATTCTGAAGCCTCTTCTCTTGCTTGCAGGTGGCTGTCTTCTTGGTGTGTCCTCATAGACCTTCCCTCTGAATATGCAGGGTTAGAAAAAGAGGAGAGAGCATGAATTCTCTGGTGTCTGTTATGAGGGCACTCGTTCTGTGGGCTGGGGTCCCACACTGTGCTGTCATTTGCCCTTCTTCTCGGTTACCTCCTTCTGGAGACAGGCCCTCTTTCCAAATATAATCACCTTGGGGGGTAGGACTCTGCATATGGACTGGAAGCGGGAGCATGGTTCAACCCGGAACACATACCTTCCACTTGGAACGGGGCATAGACATAAATGTAAAGTCCAAAGGTAAAAAACCTCTATGAGAAAACACAGATGGATAACGTCGGCAGCCTTGGATTGGGCAAAGATTTCTTAAGATACAAAAAACTTGAACCATACAAGTAAAAAAACTGATTCATTAAACTATATCAAAATTAAAATTTTGCTTTTCAAAAGATAATTTTAAAATGAAAAGACAAATCTAAGACTTCAAATATTTGCTACACACATAGGATTGATACTCATAATATATGAAGAAACGTCACAACGCTGTAATAAGAAAGTAAACCAATCAAAATGGGCGAAAGAAGTGAACAGACATATCGCCAAAGAAGATAGATCCTTCATCACTAGAGACATCCAAACTGAAACCACTGTAACACCATACACTGGTGTGATTGCTAAAATACCTTTTTAAACGACAGCGTGAAGTGCTGGTGAGGATGCAGGGCACTTGCAATACTTGCGTGCTCCTGGTGATCAGACGAGGAGGACCCCAAAAAGCCCAGAATTATCTTTTGGAGGGCAGTCCCCGTGAAGTACAAGCTCCCCCTGCTAGACAGATATTCTAGGAACCTGTCAGCCGCAGTGTACCAGCTAGCGTTGTTGTGAGAGACTTGAGTTTGGCGCCGTGTATTTTTCTTTTAGGTTCATTCAACACGTCTGCCCATGTTAGGATGAGTGATTCATGAGCACGCCTGCCTCTTCCATGCTGAGTATTCACCAGTTTTTTACCAGAAACTGCTGACCCCACACCCTGCCCTTCCCGTTCATCCCGTTTCACACCCGAACAACTTTTTTTGTTTCCCTGGATGAAAGTTCTCAATGGGAAATGTTTCTCTGATGTGGAAGAGGGAAGCCAAAAATGGCATACGCACTCAAGGCATAAAAATTGACAACTTCAAAAACTGCTTTGAAGCCAGGTGCGGTAGCTCACGCCTGTAATCCCAGCACTTTGGGAGGTGGAGGCGAGAGGGTTGCCTGAGTCCAGAGGTTTGAGACCAGCCTGGGCAACTTGGTGCGATCTTGTCTTGCCAATAAATCAAAAAATTAGCCAGGCTCGGTTGTGTGCACCTGTGGTTCCAGCTACTTGGAAGACTGAAGCGGAAGGATCACCTGAGCCCAGCAGGTTGAGACTGTGATGGCAGTGAGCGTGCCACTGCACTCCAGCCTGGGCGACAGAGTGAGACTTTGACTCAAAACAAAAAAGCAAAAAAAACAGTTTTGAGCAGTGAAAAAAGCGTCTCGATAGGTGTGTTGCATCAAACAGAGAGTACTTTGATAGTGACTGAAGTTGAAACACGTAAGAGCAAATACACAATTTTTTATGCATAAATTCTGGGTTTTTGGGGTCCCCCCTTGTACAGCACGGTGCAGTTCCTCGTGGGGCCCGGCCTTCCCACTCAGGAAATGCAAGTGTCCACCCACACCACACCCACATGCCATGTTTGCGGCTTCCTTCCTGGTCGCCCCAAACTATGATCAGCTCCATGCACATCCACGGACAGTGAAGAACAGGCAGTGGCACAAGCTTGGGATGAAGTGGCCCTCCATGGGAAGAGAGATACGCTGTAGAGACACGCGGCAGCACTCACGGCTCACGTGCGTCGCACTGAGTGAAAGGAGTTGGTTCAAGAGCCAATACCTTGTGTGATGCCATCACTTTGACTTTCTGGAGGATGCAAAACTAGAGACGCAAGACGCATCAGTGATGACAGGAGCTGGAGCCGGGCTAGGGGATCGACTCACACGGGCACATGGAGGAATTTGGGAGTGAGGTGGTGGTTCTGGTCTTGACGGTGGTGGGAGACACACGGTGACATACTGACCAGCATTCGCAGAACAGGGCGGCTAAAAGGGAGTTTAGCTATACGTGACTTGGACTGGATAAACCTGGTGCTTTAAACGGTTAAATCAGATTCTTTTACTCCTCTGCTCAGAACCCTCCTCTGAGTCCCCTGCCTGCTGCTCCCTCCTGGCTTTGGCGTGGCACTCGAGGCCCCTTTCTACCTTCAGTCCTCACATGCTCCCTTCTTCGGCGACCTTTGCTGACTGCCTTGTCCAAAACCGCAAGCCTCTTGGTATTTCTTGTCCCCTTCCCCGTTCTGCCAAGCAATGTAAACTCCGGAAGGGCAGGCTTTTGGTTTCTGGGGGTCCCGTCTCTTAGTCCTTGATACTCAGTGGGTGCTCAGTAATCTCGTGGAACACGGGGGTGAACGGAACGTGGCCATATCTCTTCCAAGCTCCCATCACCGCTCCACACACATACATGCCGACACATGCACACACACAGTGCACATGCGTGCACACAGTTACACGTGCGCACACGCAGGCACACGCTGGCTGGAGGTTCCGCTCGCGCGCCGCCTTTTCCAGGCAGGCTCC
>NW_007051989.1:0-6070 GCF_000164805.1 Carlito syrichta | reverse complement strand
CCCCCCCCCCCCCGGCCTCCCCCCACGCGCGCCCCTACGCCCGGCCTGGCCCGGCCCGTGGGGCGCAGGACGGCCCCTGACGCGCCTTCTCCCTCCCCGACCCCGTCCGGCCCAGCGGGGACGAAGCAGCACCAGTGCGACGCGGAGCTGCGGAAGGAGATTTCCTCGGTGTGGGCCAACCTCCCCCAGAAGACCCTGGATCTCCTGGTGCCGCCCCACAAGCGTGAGTGCGGGGACCAGGGAGGCTGCGGGCGGCGAGGGGCGAGGGGCGGCCGCCTCCGGAGTCGGTGCTGAGCTGCAGCCTGCCGGGGACTCCGCTTCCCTGGGGCCTCGGCTTCCGTGTGCTGAGCGGAGCCCCTTGCGCGCCTGGGGTGGGGAATGCAAGTTTGGGGGGGGGTGTTCCGGGCAGAGAAGTGAAGGAGGGGAAGGGGCGGCGGGGAAGTGCCTGCC
Organism: Carlito syrichta; assembly: GCF_000164805.1. Lineage (NCBI taxonomy): Eukaryota > Metazoa > Chordata > Mammalia > Primates > Tarsiidae > Carlito > Carlito syrichta. The sequence continues at coordinate 5,620 of NW_007051989.1, read as the reverse complement.
TCCAACCTTGCGTCTCCAGGGGCCAGGGGCAGGGTCGCCTCCCCTGGCAAGGAGGGGGGGCGGAGCAGCACAGAGCCCGAGCCCCTCATGGCGCATCCCCGCTCGGCTCGAAAGCCCCCATCCCAGCGCGGTCCTCGTGGGGGGCGAGGGCAGGCGCGGCTGCCTCCCCGGCTCCACCCTGTCCCCTCCCTCCCCGCCCTTTTCTCCAGCGGATGAGATGACGGTGGGCAAAGTCTATGCCGCTCTGATGATATTCGACTTCTACAAGCAGAACAAAAGCACCAGAGACCAGATCCACCAAGCTCCCGGAGGCCTGTCCCAGGTACCAGGCCCTAGAACTTCCGAGAAGTAACGGTGCTGCCTCTGGACGGTGGGGGGAGGCCCACACCCCTCGTGGAAATCGTGCCTCGGGAGCTGGAGGACGAGGCTCCTGCAGCCATGCTTCTGGCCCCAGAGGCAGAACCCCCCACCGCCTTCCTCCTTCCCGTTGGCCGGGTTCCTGGAGCTTTTGGCGACCCCTGAAACAGAGAGCGGGGCTTCAGGGGCCGGCAATCAGGTGGCGGGCCTGGGCCTGGGCAGTGTCACTTTCTTAAGTGGCAGGAGAGATGGAAAAGATGTGAAGGGTGTTTGAGGAGGATTGATTTGGGGGGTGGAAGGAGAGCTGCTTTCCCTGCACACAGGCAGGGGCCAAAGACATTCAGAATGATCAGTCCAGGGTCAGCGTTCTGCTCCGGACTATGCTGGGGTGGTTTGGGGACCCGCTTTCCTGATGTCACCCTTCCCACACAGCCATTCTGCAGCGACCACATGTAGGCTTTTGGCTAGCAAATGTCTACATGTTCAGAGCTCCTGGGACATTTGCCCAGCCTGGGACGGATAGTATCTGCTGTTTCTGCAGCACCCTCCATTCTGCCTGGGGCAGACATCACTGACCAATCAGAGCAGCCTCCCCAGCCCTGAAATCCCTGAATGCTGCTCAGCGTGGTGCTCCGGGCAGTCCCTACCAGTCAACTCAAGTTGCTGATGAGATGGAGTTTTTCTGCCATCTGTAATCTGGTCCAGTCTATTAGTTGTGTAGGCAGGGAAACAGGCTCTGAAAAGTAGCATGGCTCTTTTGAATTTCTTTTACAGGTGAGGTCACAAGGAGGTTCTGTGCGAGGCCTCTGGCCTGCCTGTCTATATCTGGTCTCATGCTCATGCTGAGGGACACGATGGGAACCACAGAAGCATGTGGCTCTTCGCTGAGGCCAGGGAGCTCTGAGGCAGGGCTTGGGCACAGACTGGCTTCTGTCACAGCCTCGTGGCCAGAGCAGGCTGTTGAGGCCACACTGCGCGTCCGCTGGGGGCCCGGCTTCCTCGGACCTCAGAGCCCTTCCTCCTCCCTTCACCCCTTTTGCAGATGGGCCCCGTGTCCCTGTTCCACCCTCTGAAGGCTACCCTGGAGCAGACTCAGCCGGCAGTGCTCCGAGGAGCCCGGGTTTTCCTGCGACAGAAGAGTTCCACCTCCCTCAGCAATGGTGGGGCTGTGTGAGTAGCCAGATGCAGGACACGGCTGGACGGGCGGGGACCCAGAGCCGGCGAAGGGAGGAAGCAGAAAACTGTTACCTCTACCTTCCTGTCAGTCACTTCCCACTGGCCTCTGAGTTCACCAGCATGGAGGCGCCTGGAGGGGCTCATCTGTCACCTGACCGCACATCTGGGCCCTGGGCAGCCTCTGAGGAGAGCCTTCAGGTCATATCTCAGTTCTCAGGGGCGGGCTCCGCTGTCAGTGCTGCCTGAAAGCTAGGCAAAGTCTGCTGCTGCAAGTGGTCTTTCATTTACTGGGTTGCTGTGGTGGCCTTTAACACGATTTCCTGCTGCATTAGACGGGTGCCTGGCATAACCCGTCCTTCCAACAGCACCGAGACCCGTGGATTTAGACAGTGCCATCATTCCAGTGATGCTTTCTCGCTGTTGTACCTGGCTTCTTCAGAGGAGTGGCCCCTGTCTGCTGTCATTGACCTTTAGTGCCCGCAGACCTTTTTTTTTTTTTGGAGATGGACTCTCACTCTGCCGCCCAGGCTGCAGTGCGGGGCACGCTCACAGCCACCACAACCTCAACCTGCTGGGCTCCGGCCATCCTTCTGCCCCAGCCTTCCCAGTGGCTGGAACTACAGGTGTGCACTACCATGCCCGGCTGATTTTTTAAAAATTTATTGTAGAGATGAGGTCTCGCCAAGTTGCTCAGGCTGGTCTTGAACCCCCGGGCTCAAGGGGTCCTCTAGCCTTGGTCTCCCCAAGTGCCGGGATGACGGGCTTGAGCCACAGACTGCCTGCAGACCTCTAAGACTCTGCCTCCAGTTCCTGTCCTGTTCTGAGACGGGGATGGTGGCCTGTGAGCGTTCTGACCTTCTAACTCCTGAGAGACATTTTTCCTCTTAGATCTCCATTTTGGTGCTGATTTCTGAAGCTGTTATGTTTAACAGACAAATTGGTAAGGTCCTTCTGTATCACTTTACTCTTGCCATGGTGTTTCTTGGTAACAAACCACCCAAAGCCAAGGGACTTAAACAACAATCACTTTTTCTCACTGTGACCCAGAAAATCCGGGTTTCCTCTGGAATCTAGGGAACCAGGTCCTGGGGACTGGCAGCCATCCCTATGCCCACGTTCTCCTTTCTGCATGTTGGCTGGGTGTGCTGGCTCATGCCCATAATCCCAGCACGTTGGGAGGCTGAGGTGAGTGGATTGCCTGAGCCTGCGGGTTTGAGACCTGCCTGGGCAACTTGGAGGGACCCCATCTCTACAATAAATCAAAAAAATTAGCCGGGCGTGGTGGCGTGCACCTGTAGTTCCAGCTACTTGGAAGGCTGAGGAGGAAGGGTTGCCGGAGCCCAGCAGATCAAGGCTGCGGTGGCCGGGAGCGGCCACTGCCCTCCAGCCTGGGCAACAGAGTGAGACTCCAACACCAAAAAAAAAAGTTAAATGATAGATTCTGAGTGAGTGAGTGTGTGTGTGTAGGGTGCAGGGTGCAGGGTGCAGTGAGGGGTCTAGACTTTCGTCAGAAAAGTCAGCTACAGTTCTTTGCCTGATTATAGCTTCTCCCTAAATCGATGACAACTCTCATGTTGCAAGTTGAAGGACACTCGCACTGAGTCAGGTGACAGGCATATCTATAGAGCCATCGAACGAACAGCCTGAGCACACGCCTGACGTGGGGTGACTGACGGTGGCACCAGTGTCCAGCTTTGGGCCTCTTGACCACGCCCTCCCTCAGGGCCAGCCTCTCCCAAGGCTGCTGTCCGCACGGGGTCAGCGGGAGCCCTGCTGCCCCAGGTCGCACGTTGAGGGGGGCATTCTTGCAACCCTCGGAAACCCAGCCACCATCCCTCTGGCCTCCGGTCGTTTCTGCACCCACTGCTGAGATCAGAGAGTGGTCAGCTTAGGCCGTCAGGTTCCATGCCAAGCTCAGCCCATGACCGCCACCACTCACCTGGGGGACTAAGGATGCAGTCAGGGCTGCGCTGAACGTGAGCGGGGACAGTCACCCACACACGTTCAACGCTGGCTGGGCGATGGGGGCTGGGGAGGCGGGTAGGGAGTGCGCGTAGCCTGGACGGCCCACCCCAGCTCCCCAGAGAGATGCCGAGCAGAGAGCTGGAGGACGACTCTTCGTGGCTGGGGCCAGAGCAGTGAGGTGGCCACTGGCAAGGGGCCCCTCAGAGGGAGGAAGCCCGGGTGACACCTCCATGACAGCTTCTCCTGCTGTGCGGGGCACAGCCAAGACTTCCTCAGCGCCTGTCTCCTTACTGGAGCTTCACACGCATGGCCTGCCCTGCTGTGTTGATTTCCTCAGCAGGGACGATTCCTGCTCCCGTGTCTCAGATGAGCCCGTCCAGGGCAAGGAATTTGCCAGATGTCCCCGGTGCCAGGAGGGGTGGGCCCACGCTTCCCTCAGACTGAGCGCTGGGGAGCCAGGGCAGCTCCGCTCTCACCGCATATTGGGCGCAGTCCTCTGATGTGCCTCCGCTTGGTCCAGCATGCGTAGGCCGCACAGGGCTCCTGCGCTCGAGGGAGGGCTCAGCCCCTCCCCAAACAGGGTGACCAGGCCCTGGCTTTGCTGGGTGTGTGGCCCCGTGGAGATTCCTGGTGTTGGGAGTGGCTGTGGGCCTCTGACCCTGCAGGCCGTCCTCTGTTCTCCTCCGCAGACAAACCCAGGAGGGTGGCATCAAGGAGTCCGTTTCCTGGGGCACTCAGAGGACCCAGGACACGCTCTACGAGGCCAGGGCGCCCTTGGAGCGTGGCCACTCGGCAGAGATCCCTGTGGGGCAGACAGGAGCGCTGGTGAGCACCCCAGGGTTGGAGGCAGTGAGACGGGGCTGGGGGACGTGTGAGGCGGGGTGGGGCGTGTGGGGCGGAGGCACCGTCTGGCTGTGACCCAGGCTGTTCTCTCCCCAGGCCGTGGGAGTCCAGATGCAGAACATGGCCCTGCGGGGCCCTGATGGGGAGCCCCAGCCCGGCCTGGAGAGTCAGGGCAGAGCGGCCTCCATGCCTCGCCTGGCGGCAGAGACACAGGTGGGTGGCGCGGGAGGGGTCCGGGCCCCGGGCTGGGGAGTGGGGCCTGGCCTGCGCCTCCCGAGGGTGAGGAGACCTGGCAGTGGGGCGGGCTGGGCCCCATGCAGGCTCTGCTGGGCGGCCACGGCAGGAGGGCACCCGACGCACAAAGCCTGGACAGCTTCAGCCACGTGGCTGCCACGGGAGGCGAGCTGCTCTCGCCGGTGCTGCCAGGGGCGAGGTGCTTCCACCGCCTCAGACCCTGCCAGGGACAGTGGTCCAGGCCCGCGACTCAGGTCCAGCCTGCCCTGGCTGCAACAGTCGGGGCCTTCCACTCCGGTCCCCTCCCTGTGGACTCCTCAGTTCCAGTCCACGCAGCTCTGAAGCCCCCAGGCATGGTTCGCCCAGCCGTCCCCTGGTCTGTGGATGTCCACGCCCTGCCCGATCCCCTCGGCTCCAGTTCCCTGGAGTCTGGTCCCCACATCTTCACCTCCAGGCTCGGGTTGCTCGGCTTTGCTCCTCCCAGCTCTAGGACCCCTGTCCTGCAGCCCAGCTCCTTCCCTCACAGGCCGGTGTCCCCGCAGCTCTGGTCCCCCGTCTCTGGTCCCTCACAGCCGTGGCCTTCCCCGGTCCCTCCCAGCTCTCGCTGGCCCGCCGCGGCCCCCCAGCTCTGGTCCCTGCCCGGGTCCCCTTGTCTCTCCTCCCCTTCATTTGGGGCCCCGCCAGTCTGCTCCCTCAACTGGCCCCCGTCTGGTCCTCCTGGTCAGGCCAGCCTCCGTTCTGGTCCTCTCTAGCTCTGGTTCTCCCTGCCCCCGGCACCCTGGCCCCAGTCTCTTCTTCACGCTGGGCCCCCGGCCCTGGCCCGCTCATGTCTGGCGCTCACGGCTCTGGTTCGCGCCAGCTTCGGCCCTCCTAGCACCGCTCGGCTTCGGCCGCAGTTCCTCGGCTCTCGTCCGCACGTGCGGGTCTCGCCCAGTCTAGCCTCCCTGGCTCCGGGAGCCCCAGCTCTGCTCCCTCAGTCCTTGTCACCCGGTGCTGGTCCCCCGCCCCGGCGCTGGCGCTCCGTTCTGGGCCCCCTTCTCTGCCC
>NW_007051988.1:0-930 GCF_000164805.1 Carlito syrichta | reverse complement strand
CCAGCTACTTAGAAGGCTGAGGCAGAAGGATCACCTGAGCCCAGCAGGTAGAGGCTGCGGTGGCCAGGAGCATGCCACTGCTCTCCAGCCTGGGCGACAGAGAGAGACTCTAACTCAAAAAAAAAAAAGAAAAGAAAACAAAAAACTCGCAATATCCAAAGACAAGATTCAATGAGACTGAGAATAGGAACACAGTAAACAAAAAGGAATAGTCATAACCTTCTAGCCCCCAAAGCATACCATATTCACTGAGCAATAGCTACATGCTGTTGTCACTGCAAGAACATTTATGACTTGCCAAACAGAGGCTATAGTCTGTATATCTAAGGTTGAAAGCACATTGTTTTAGCATAGATGGAGGTTCTAAACCACTTTCTGACACCACCTCACCCTGAAAATAGCAAAAGGTTAAAAATATTTTCCTTTTGGAAATAGAGCTTCATCTTAACTAAAGCACTGGAAATATATCCAAGTCACTGACATTTTTATATTAATAGTCCATGACAAAAGTCTCACCTGCTTTAATTCTAATATCATTCAATACACCTTAAACATCTTGATTATATCTTTAATGTGCCATTTACTCAATAATAATCCACTGTACAAAAGCCTGCTGCCTCTTAGACAAAGATAAGTACATAATACATCAGCTTGCAATGATTTTTTTTTCCTCAGCTCATACTCACAGTGAGCTCCTAAAATGTCATTTTATCATTTCCAATGCAATCGCCATTCTCCCCCTCCCCATCTTGCTCCTTCTCCTATTCTCCCTGCCCACCCCTTTGGCATGGCTTCAGCCCAGGATTTTACCACTCCAATCGGCCCTGCTGCCACTTTCCAGGGAAGGAAGAGAGTTGTCAAGTGTCTAGGAGAAACAGCATCTTTCTGGAGAAATACTTTTGCTCACTGGGGTAGAGGAAGGCACGCAAG